>NC_133473.1:6069220-6226896 GCF_025370935.1 Choristoneura fumiferana
GCTTGGCCATTTAGCATGTATAATTGTACCAGCGTGTATAATTTAAGGCAGACGTATTTTTTCGAGAAGTTTAGTTAAAGACGTCATGCCTCACTCGAGGCGTCTCATATATCAAGGCTTATGAAAATGAGAAGCGCTGGGTGATGTATTGGAATGAATTTACGGCTTCGAAAATTAATTTGAGGCCGCTGGGCTGAAAGGAATTTGATGAGATCTTAAAAGTCTAGATTTAGATTTACTAAGTGGCTTTGCGACCTAATCTAAATCTGGAGTAGGAACTTTGCTAAATTTTCGCTTGAATATTAACCTACTATGCAAAAAAAACGAGGACAGAAAGAAGTATATTTCTTGACACAGATTATGAAATCATTGTAATTTGTAAATCGATCATGAAAAAGAATAAGCAGTTAAAAGCTAGTTTTGTCAATAACTTATTTAAAACTTAAACTATGCTTTAATTACATCCAAGTTTTGTGTAAAGTAAAAGTATGCCTTGTACACTGCTGTTTATGATGAGCATGATTAAGACATCCATCATCGCTCTGACATACGTTCACTGGTTACAATGAGGCATAAGCAATCCATGACTAAAAACCAGATCACAGTAGCTGCTGATTAATCCTGTTGCGCTAATCAAAATGACAATGAGTTCCTCAGGTCATGAGTGCTTCCGTACCGAAAGCGTCCGTCCATTTGTCTTCTCAAGTTGTTTCCAGACTACAGCAGTCCGCTATTATCTCGGAAACGTGGCGATTTACAGCCGAAGCTGCGGGAAATGCAGCTTGAATAGTTAGCGGTGTTATAAATTAGAATAATGTCATATAAGCGTCTGTATTAAATATCATACATCTTGTGCTACGAGTAGGTACGAGTATAGGTAAGTTAATTTGAATATGCTTTAATTTTACAGCGAATACTAATGTCAAGTAAGCAATAACAAAACTTCAAATAAATCAACAACAGAGCAGTTCTTAATAATATCTTTTAGTACCTACCCTATGAGTTTCGACAAAGTATTTTCGTCAAGGAAATAATACTAAATTAAATGATCCTATTTGACCTAACATTCCTAAATGGCGTAACATCCATAAATGAAGCTTTATTGTCAAATCTCAATTCACTGTTCTCGTTTATTTCTACAGTCAGGTGAATCGGAATACTTGCATTGGATAAGCACCGGCCCCGAGAGACGGGAAGAGTAAGAATTTCTCATTATCGGTCCACAGCTCGCGCTGGAATCTAAAGCAATATACTCTCACTGTTCATTGTCAAAGACAATGTTGTGGTTTAAAGGAATATCGCATAAAATTTACCTTCACTATACTAGTAGGTACTAAATGGTTCCATATCAGATACGTGCTCGGGGTTTTACTCAACAGTTTCTAAAGGTTAGGTTCGTTTAACACTAAATCGTTAACATCATCATTGTATCAGCCGTGGGACGTCTACTGTGGGATATATGCATGCATCCATCACTAAACATGTTTAGATAATATCTATCCTTGGTACACAGAAACAAGTTATTAACACGACAAATAATTAAGTAATTTAATTTGATTTTTACTCGTCTTGTTTAGTATTATATTTAAAGAAAGAAAGATTTGTTTTGGCTCCATAAGTACCATAATACTAAGACTTAAACTAGCACTAAAACTATGTTACTTGTTGTTATTGATCATGTAAACTATAAATAGGTAAGGGTAAAAATTACTGTAATAAATACTTAAGAGATGCCTTCAAATTGACAATTTTTTTAAATAAATTATTAAATAAGAAACTTTTGTCTCACAACAAATGCGTCTAAAGACTTGAATTAACATTTGCACGGTTAAGTAATCTACGCCGAGAAGTTGTAAGAAGTTGTGTCGTAGTGAGCTAGATAAGGAAGTTTGTGAGTTAATATGGTGTTGCCGTATTCATGGCAGTCATGTTTAAACAATGCGATGCAGCATCCCTGACTCAGTTACGGGTTAGACAATACATTTTTAAATGAATAGGTCCCACGTGGTTGTTTCAAAACTTAGAAAATATTTTCCTAAATAGTGGTATTTATAAAGATAGTAATGAAGTGCGGAATAACTTTCAGGATGACTGATTTATGCGCAAGATATTTTCTGCCTTGACACTATTCGAAATTCGCAAATTGTGCTTAAAAACAATTCAGCTTAGTTAGATTGATTATGCATGATAGAATTCTGCGATACATAGTTATGTGAGATTAGTTTATGAAAATTAAATATTTTGTGTCCAAGAATGTTGTATTCACATTTATACTAATTCAACTGTAGAACTGTAGAATACAATTTTTTTCCCAAGTATATCGGGAGTGTTGTAGGCGGAGCAAATACTCTGGGGGCAATCAACGTGATCGACTTTGCCTAGAATTGTTCCTGCTCTTCAGAATCGATTTCGTCGCGAGTAGTCATTTGTTCTTTTTGCACAGTCGTGCAGAAAATAAGTATCAGTTCCATGACTGCATTACACCACGTTTGATTTTGTAGAAGCATGTTGCTGATCATAAAGCTTTCAATATCGAATGCAAATGTGTGCAAGAAGAATTCTATGGGGAAAAGATAAGTATAAAGCATATCAGGAGGAAAGGCGGTCCTTTGCCTATATCCCAAAGGGATACAGCAGCGATAGCTTATGTTATGTTGTATAAGCACTTATGTTTGAATGTAAGGCCATCGGATGAAACAAACCGTATATACGTCTGTGATAGAAACCAATTTTGTTACTATAAAAGAGAATAATAGTATGCTTTCACAATTCGTTCTACAGACTCTAAATACATTCCCAATTCAAAATAAATGTCTTCGTATGTCTGTCCTCAACGAACAACTGTTTTATAACGATTAGCCAGTAATTTACAATTCATACTCTCAACAAAGTTTTTAAAAAACTACCACGAGAAAAAGGAGTAAATTGAGTTTGGGAAGAATAGAATCATGATTAAACCTTCAATGTTGTTTACAATGTATCAAACGTATAAGTATATTAAAATACAACTGGGCCAGGTAAAATATGGTTCGCTGGTCTATATCTATATTTGTCGGAAAACATTGACAAAGACATAACGTTAGGTCAACCGTAAACATCTCTCGAAATAAATTACAAACGTTTTTGTATAAATAAATAACATTATATAATTTTTTTTTGAATAGGTAGTACTTTTACATTATGACTTGTCTTTGAAGTGGAAATTTCAACGACTACCGATATTAGATACGCAAATGCTTGGAAATACGGAACACGTGCATAATTCGGTGACGTCTTAGTTTTAATAACATCATGGCTGCCGGCGAAGTGAGCGCTGAATGGGACATGTCACGCACAAGTCCAATAAAAATACTACCTTCACACATTTACGGAATTACCAAATTTGTTACTTATGTTTATGGAAATATTTACGCAGAAATATGATGTATATAATACAGCAACCTACCTGTACTCAGCACGCTTTTTACTTTGTTGTCATAAATAAAAAATCTAATGACTCACAAAAATAACAGAATCTTTAAATTATATTCATGAGAGAGAGAAACAGCAGTGGCAACTTATAAACTTGGTTTAAAAAGCACCTAAGCCATATTTTCGGAGAAAATAAATGTAGTAGTTTGATGCAAACAAAATAGCTCGCCATATAGCATAAGCTGGCAATAAGATATTTCGCCATGTTTTTCAACGAAAATATAATAGGGAGTTGTCAGTTCCTATTTTAATTAATTATCCAAGACATTTAACTAGGTCTGCTTTCAATATAATTTTTTTCAACCGCAACAACAAAAATCGGGAGAATGAAGAGCCCTTGGTTATCTTTTTTGTTTTCTGAAGGTAGCTTGACAATGGAGTGTTCTTCCAAAATTTGAAGTACTCTCCATCAGCCGAAGTGTCACCAATCACGTAGGTACTCAAATAAGTAGAGGGCACGAAAAATGCGTCAGATAATCAAATTTGTTGAGATTCAGACCGAATAAAAATTAACACTAGTAATTTTGAAAGAAACAAAGTGAAGCTCACGTGTTTGTTTGCTTAAATTAGGTATATGTATTTAATACTACGCTAGTAATTAGGCATACTTTACTTGCTGTGTGCGTGTGGCAGCAGTTATCTACTCCTATTTTATTTTTTATTTAGGGTAAATTCTAATCAAGCCAGCAGGATATTTGATATCTCTATCTTCGTATTGTGTATCATTGCGTTTCCGCGTTTGTTGCATCGCTTTACTCTGTGAAAGAGAATGATAGGGCCAGCATGAACTTGAATTTCTATGTTAGCCTGGCTAGAGATTGAACGTTATAATGTACCTATTGTTTGTTATAAGTATTACCCAGCACGTGGTTTGACGCACATCCACTTGAAGTACTCATTTCGAATATATCATGCATTAAAGTTTTAGAGCGGAGAATAAGAACACTAAAAACTCTAGGTATCGAAATAGCCCGTGTTTAATTGAATAAAGTTAGTTTTTTGGCAGTAAAACCAACGACTCTCCTTTCTTTCAATGTTTACCTTTAACATTGCACAGTATTTGAACCGCTAATTTGTGAAACGCAAACAACGTTATTCGTACATCCATCACCTGCGTCGAGCATCCTTTGGCAGTGAAAATAATAATGAAGACAGATGAGAACACGAAAAGAAATTATGTAAAGAAGTCGCTTTACATGTTCCGCAATTTACAATGCGAAAAATATTGACGCGAATAAATGGAATTTGTTCGCCTCGAAGGTCGAAACCAAGACGCCATTACTAGCAAACCGGTGCGCTGTCACTTTTATAAAATGGGGAATACTTTTATTTTACGTAAAAAGATGCTTTCTGCTGAGATTGTTTCACGTAAGGAACAGAATAATCGGATTTCGTTGCTATATTCAACTTTAATTGTTCTTGATGACTTTCTGTTGTTATACCGGGTAAGGCCTAGGAGCAATCAATTAAACATCCATAGATCGTACTCATCAAGCTGAATGTTACTGTAACGACTTTTAAAAATAACTAAGCTAACGCCTGATTCAACGATTTTTATTGTGGTGGGACACATATGGTGTCTAAAAGCACCAGGACGTGCATGTTTAGGTAAATCCCATCCGGCTATGCTAAAATTTTTGTCGTTTTTAGAAAATCTTCGATTATTAACTGTGTTCATGGCCATTTTTGCATCAGGTGAATGTTATTCTAATCTAGTAAACAACAATACTAATTAACTTGTTTTCTTTGTTTCAGGTGTACAGATAGCATATTTTGCAATAATAGGAACCCAAATGTTTATGATTATGCTCAGCATAATTTTGTTCTATGGGATTTATAAAGTAAGTACAAAAGTAAAAATTAACGAAGACCTGCTTGGCTTTGGCTTACCTAATCGTAATAAGAGTAGAGTAGAGATAATACACGAATATAATATACGTCTAGCAAAATGAACTAAATCGTGCGATTTCGGTAACATGATTAAGCTTGAACATTTAAGTAGAAACACGAGAAAAGATTGGCTACAGTGTAATACTAAGCACTAGATTCCCGAGCGACTAAACCCCGACTTAATATTAACTTAGAATTAGAAAAGATTTATAAGGATCTCCCATTAAACTAGCAGGTAACAATTGCGAGTAGACAGCCACTTAAGCTTGACCCCTCTCAGCCTCTCGATCCGAGGACTATAATGTATACTCTGGTAAGACCCGTTTCAAGTTATACCAGTGGTGTGACACTGCGAGCATCTTTTATGTCTAAATGTAGATTTGCAATATAGTTTCGGGCAATTGCCCGCAAACTTCTCACGATCAAAAATAATGACTGTGATGTAGTAAAACAACTAAGACTTACTTTATCGCTTTGCGATTGACATCCAAAAAACAGAGAACATTAATTAAATGGTTAATTTTTCATAAAATACAATTTTAATAAACTCTACAAACACTAAATACACTTACTTACTAATACACAAAAAAATATTAAAATGGTTAATTGCAATTTTGCCATCAATGTATGAGGTATATATTATATATTATATTATAACGCATTAAAGTTTTTTTACGGCAGTCGGATTTGTATTCTTTTATTAGCTATTTAAAAAGAGATGATTCTACTCCGAAACATGCTTGTTATATCCCTCATAATTTGCGACACTTAAACATAATGCAAAATTATTGAATGTCATTCTGGAAAGTTTAAAAAAAATCGTACCTAAATAGTTTTAGCGAAAGTCACCGAATGGAATTGAACAATAAGTCTCTCTTACGTGGTTTTTTCCCTTCTTCTATTCTGTCACAGCACAGACTCGAATGCGTGTAGGCGAAACTACATGTATGTTGTTCATGACATGATCTTACTCTACTTTTATGTAAATCCACCGAGACCGCTTCATAAAATACTTTTACATTTCAAACGCGAAGTCTTCAAAAATAAACGTCAACAAATTCCCGAGAAACTTGGCTCAGCAAAAAGCCTTTGAATTTGAATTCGGCTTTTATAATCTTTCGCTCAGATGACAAACTTAAATCTGTCACAGCTGATTATTCTTCCCATTTATAAATACTCAAGTATACTTACTAGTATAGTTTCGCCATGTCTGCCTGTCTATCTGTTTGTCTGTCTGTGGTTGAGGGACTATCAATGCTAGAAAGCTGTAATTTTGCAAATATATATAATATGTAAACTATGCCAACAAAATAGTACAATAAAAAATAAAAATACAATTTTTTTAGGGTACCTCCCATAGGCATAAAGTGGGGGTGATTTTTTTTCTCATCCAGCTCTATAGAGTGGGCTATCGTTGGATAGGTCTTTTAAAACCATTGGGGTTTGCTAAGATGATTTTTCGATTCAGTGATTCGTTTGCAAATATTCAACTTTGAAATGCAAATTTTCATTAAAATCGAGCGTCCCCCCTCTAAAATCTAAACTGGTGGGTGGAAAAATTTGAAAAAATTCAGGATGGTAGTAAGTATATCACACTTACAAGGAAAACTGTAACGGCTAAGTTTGCTTGACATTATTAGTAGTTTAAGAGTAAATAGCAGCCTAAGGTATAAAATATACCTAAACTTGGAAGATTCCGTTTAAAATACGAAATCCTTAGAAAAATATTACTTAATTTTTTCGTAATGGCTACGGAACCCTAATTCGGGCGTGTCCGACACGCTCTTGGCCGGTTTTTACTGGTAAACTACTATATGCATAGATGCCTTACATACTTTGTTAACATTAAATATATTTGTAGGAAAACGTGGCGTTTCTGGTGCCGTGGGTTGTGGGCTGTATGACCTTCATGGCGCTGGAGGTGATGGCAATGGTATACTCCAACATCCTTAGAGATCACGTCAACAGAGTAAGTGTACAAGATTTTATTATACTTGATAAGTTTATTTTTTCAATTGGCTCAGTTTTAACTTTGCAAGACAAATTTCAAGGGACTTTAAGTGATCAGGTTGACTTGGTTAAGGTTAGTTGGCTATAAATAATTGAAGATTATGCAGGGTCTATATTGGAATCCATAATATCTTTTGTCCTAGTTTCAAAATTCATAACAACTTTTGTCATAATTATCTTTTGCAATAATAACGTTTGCCATAATGTAAATGCCATAATATTTTTAGTCCCTATATTGAATATCCTAATGCTTATTTGCACTAATTTCAAAATCCATAACAACTTTTAGAATAGAATAGAATAGAATAGAAATATGTTTATTCAGCCAACACAGACAAAAAAAAGAGAAAACACATTTACAAAATTATAAAGAATACAAGAACAAACAAATAATGATGTGAAGCCGTAATGATTTTTTGCTATAATAACGTTTGCCATAATGTAAATGCTATGGCATATTTTTTGTCCTAATATTGAGTCGCAATCCTAACTTAACCTACTTTTCTAGCTGCGGTTCGTTTCTGTTGAGGTCGCAGTTCTAACCTTACCCACTTTTCAGGCTGCGGTTCGTTTCTGTAGGGGTCGCAGTTGTAACCTAACCTAACCTAACCTACTTTTCTGGCGGCGGTTCGTTTCTGTAGAAGTCGCAGTTCTAACCTAACCTAACTTACTTTTCTGGTACCGGTTCGTCACTGTTGGGGTCTCAGTTCTAACCTAATCTACTTTTCTGGCTCGCAAGTTGCTGTTTGCCAACAAGTGCTCTGTTATGGCATTTAATATTATGGATTTTAATATTATTACTCGTAAGTTTTATATCTTACTATATTAGTACAAAACATATTAGAGATTTAGAGTATTAGAACATGTGATATTATGCTTATGATTATTAGGACATAAGATTATTATGGCAAATGATCATTATGGCAAAAGTATGATATATCAAAAGTGTTGTGGCATTTGAGTTTTATATAATGGATTACGAAGGAGACCCGATTATGAAAGTACTAGATGAAAACCGGCTTCGCTCGGGTAAAATGTAGACTCATAATAATTTGTTTGAAAAATTGTTTTGCCAGTAAAGACTGTCGTACTTATAGAAAAATCTGACGTATATTCCCAGCCTTAATTATTATCACAAACACTTTAACGGCTAACCTACGTATCGGTATTTCACCAGTAGATATTTCTCCTAAATCTTATTTGCCCAAATAACTACGTAGTCAGTCCCAAACTTCTGTCACAAATGAAAATAATGATAAAAACAAAAGTACCAATCAGTTTTTAATAAATTATATACCAATTTAAAGTACATTTAATAAAAAAATAAATTTAAGTACTTAAATTATTCAAAATGACTTCCTTTGTTTTTAATACAGGCCCTTAATCGGCACAGCCAGTCGTCTATCGCAGCACGCACCATTTTCATGTCTATTTCAGCGACTGCTTTTCTTAAAGATGACTTCAGGCTCTCCAAATTTTTATGGGGTTTAGCACAGACCTTCCCCTCTAAGACCTGCCAAATTTTAAAGTCCAGAGGATTAAGGTTCGGACTGGAGGAAGGCCATCTTCGTGTCTTATAAAGTCGATTTTTTGACGGCCAAACCAGGCTTGAGTGGTCTTGGCTTTGTGTGCTGGCGCAGAATCCTGCTGGAACACAAAATTATGACCTGAAAAAGCGTGTTGGGCAGATCTTTGACATGCTTATCCAAAACCGTCTCTTGGTACACTTTCGCACTGATTTTGACCCCTTTTTCGCAAAAATGAACCTCAGTTGGCCCGTAATAAGATCAGAGAATACTCTTTAGAGCTCCTAGCGTACACTCTATCATTATGTTTATTGTACTTCTCTTCAATATCGAAAATCTTTTCGTCTGTAAAGAGGATATCACGGTGTCGATTTTTCGCGTACCGCTTTAACAACTTCCGGGATCTTTTAAACCTTATTGTTTTTAGACGGGCATTAAGTAAGTGCCCACTCTATTTTTTGTATGCTCGCAGACTAAGATCTTCGTTTAAAACCTTTTTGACGGTTTTTCTACTGACACCATCTGCAAAGCCATCAACTTCTGTTTTCGGACAGGATTTCTTGCTATGCGTGCCTTGATCGCTTTGATCACTGCTGGTGTTTGTACGGAGCGAGGCCGGCCAATTCTTTTCTTGTCCTCAACACTGGAGACTTCATTGTACCTATCAATCGTACGGTACACAAACCTAAGCGTTATATTTACATTTTTGAGCAACTTGAAAATGGTACTTGGCGAGTGCCCACAGCGGTGCAATGCTAAAACAGCTATTCGGTTTTCTTTCAACGTCCACTCCATCGTGAGAAATTGCAGCGAATGACTGTTTATTGTTTTAAAATAATTGACAAACATTCAAAAATGGAATTCAATCAAATTTTCTTAAAATCATATTTTAAATTTAAAAATAATGTGCCAGTGACAGAACTTTGGGACCGACTACGTATGTCTGTCTCATAATCAAAGAAATTAGACCTAAAGGGCCCATATAAGGTACGATCCGTCTGTACGATCGATCTGATGAAAATCGACGAATCGTACCGTGTGTGGGGCCCTTAAAAGGTCACAATGGAGAACGAAATGCAAACCTGTGACACGTGATGACGTGACACTCACGCCACTTTGATGTGATGACTTTGACATGTTTACTTCGCAACGCCATTATATATACTCAGTAATTTATTCCATTTTTTATTGAAATACTCGCTAAATCCGAATTTTCTACCTACAAGTTGTCGACTCGGAACAACGTCAACAACTGAAGATAGTTATAGTTGAAGGTAGTTGGTGATAGTTTTGAGTTTTGATAAGATCCATTCAAGTTTTCCGGCAAGACGTTTCGTTTTACACAGTCACATGAGTCACAGTTCTTTGTAATGGATACTTTTTTGGCGTAACGCACGCGATGTGTTGAAGGCGCGCTGTATCTAAGAGCTAGCTAGTATGAAACGGAACGTTTATTAACTACCCAAGATGGCGACTGCGGTTTGTTTTTCAGTGCCATTAGAATTTAACGAAATTCTCCATAATCCGAATTTTGCGGATATATGTTGTCGACTCGGATCGACTAATTTTTTACGCTCTTCAATTTGATGTGCATTTCGTTCGAGTCTACCGTACCCCTGGACGAAATTATTAATATAGATGATAATGCAAGTGAATTAAAAAAGGTTGAAAAATTAATAAATCTTTTAAGGAAAGCTTTTTATATGTGTAGGTAATCAAAATTTCTAAAAGGTTTTTGCATCTTCTTCTGCCTTGCATTGTTATTGCAACAAAGACAAAGTAAAGCTTATGCACAGATGACGAAATGATAATTTAACCAACGGATTACGGATCTCAGTAAACTCGCGTAATATTTAACATTTCACGCTATTTTTATTAGGACCAGCACTGGTATTGATTGGAACATACACTGGCAAAACTAATCAACGTTTAGCTAGCCACAACAGCTCACGTTTGACTATCACAATTGGGCAGGAAAACTTTCGCGTTCGAGTTTATCAAAATTCATATATTCACAATTTGATGTTTTATACTAAGCAAATATCGTTCAATGTTCCAGCTTCTGAACAAAGTCACCCTTGCCGCAACAAATCGTGCAACAATCCGTATATTGTTGGCAGCAAACAAGGTTAGCTACGTCTGTTTGACGTTAGTTTCATTGTGTTAGGCTGCATTCAAGTCACAAAGGCGAAATTGATTTTGACGACAACTTAGTTGCCAAACTTTGCTTGGATCTGCAGGAAATATAAATATGATAATTTGTTCAACCCGTAGAGTTAACTTGTTGTAGTTAAAGTACAACTTAAACAAAACAGAATCTAATAATTATTCATTTCGTGCCGCGTGTGCTCTTAGCATTGTATTAAATACATTATACGAATATCAATTAATAAGATATATAAAAAAAATTAAATACTGCCAAGATATTTGATCCGTACAAAGTTGCACATATAGTGTGCTACCGCGGTAATGTTTATTTTAAGGTCTGATTACCTGTCACTTTTTTTTTGAAATTCTGCCGTATTTATCCTGGTTACCTAGATTGTTGTGATTGTGAATTTCAGTTTGAACTAAGTACCTAATCAAACAACAAAATATTTTACAGTCAAATGTTATACTCATATTAAATTAATTTAAGCGCTCTCTGAAGATTTTAGTTACTTAATATGTCAGACAGTTTTTCCTTGAAATATATCTCTATAAATGATGCACCTGCGGCAAATGAACGACTCGAGTGAAACAGCATTTGGCAATTAGCGATCCCTAGAGTGCAATGAATATCCATTTACGTCCTTTTCGGTTTGAAATTTGCATCTTAATTGGATTATCTCGTTTCAATACTAGTTAAGTAAACAGTGGAAATATTTTTCACTCGAATATGTGGTTTGGGTATTCTAAGAACTAATCACATCACAAAACACAGCTGCGCTGCTAAATCCGCCTTTCAGATGCTGGTTTCATGAACGCTAAGCCTCAAAATTAAATGTTAACCTCTTCACCGCCACAAAACAAACGAAGTGCTCTGTGCGCCACAGAAAAACCAGCGACAAATTAACCCAATTTTTAATTCCATTGCAGAAGGATTAACTTCGAGTTAAATGTTGGTCATGTATAGATGACCGTGGCATAGTGAAATAGGAGAAGTATGTAAACTCCGACCCGTTAGGAGACTTAACTGCCTACTCCGGCGCAGACGCTTAGGGTTGTCGATGTCTATTTTAGATTAATTACCTACCAGCAAATAATGTTAGTACGAAAGTTAACTTAAAATTGTCTTATGTCTGTCTCGATACACAAGATTCTATGCCGCTATATTATTATTATTATTATACTAAATTTAAATATATTATTTATTAATTCGCTACAGTAACTAAATTATTACACTACACTACTAATTTACAACTATACTTATACAAAAAATACGTACTAAGTACGAGTACTTACGCGAACGTAAAAGATGATCGCAAAGCGAGCGCGAGGCGAGCGAGCTAAAATCAAAACACGGCACAGACGGCAGCGCGCAGCTGCGCGCAGCCTTGACTATAGAAAACTTAATCCTGCTTAAACTATCAGTGTGTGCGTGCGGCGGGTGCGTGCGTACCGGCGCCCACACATTTAAGCCGCGCGATGTACTTTTGTTTGTAGTGAACTTACTTCTACTATTTTACTATGACCGTGGCGTGTGAGTCATTTCATAGGCTGTCACGACTGGATGAAACTGGCGGTGAACAGGTTAAGCTTCCATTTAACAGGACTAGACTGGTTTTGATTTGTGGTTTTATTTGTAATAAGTCATCGTTGTACTATTTTTTGTGGCAATAAATGGTATCTTATCTTATCTGTATGCATCCACAGTGAAAGCACAAAACAGAGGTTAGGAACAGAACTCAATCTACGTACAAAGTGCGCTCGAGCAACGCACACATAGACACTGCTCACGGACACGATATCTCGGGCCGGTTGGGACCAGTGCCAGCGCGAGTGCCATCCGCTTGAGACAGCTTTTGTGCAATAATGGAGAATGCGAATTTATTACACTTTAAAACATAATAATCGTCGCAAGATATTTTCTGTGACAAATTTGTTATATTATTATAACAATGACATTAACATTAAAATTTTTTAGTTATTAATTTATACTTCAATTCTTTCCGTTTCATTCAAACAATAAATCAAACAACTAGGTACGGGTGCCACTACCACGATAGTTTTTTGTACGTAAGTCATAGTTGACAACCCTAGAGCGACCGCCGAGCGTAGGCATGAAAAGTGAAGTACATACATGAGATTGACTTTTGTAGGTACCTACTTATCTGTTTTGTGGTGAAATACCCGAATCGCTACCTATTGGTCCAAGGTTTCTGCTGGAAAGCCATCAAAACGGTGGCAAACGAAACACAAGAATATTAAGATGTCGGGATGACAAGGCCCTCGATACGAGCGAGTGGCTGAAAGAAGGATAGACCTTTACTCAGCAATAATGGGAGATTGTAGTCACGCTAAGAGTCAATAATAGCAAATTCTCCAGAAATGACGTGTTATAAATAGAATAGAGAGAGACCAACATCTACGGCTAACGTATCGACAGTAGGTACAGTTAAAAAAATGTTATTAACAAAGCGGCGGCGGTAGATATAACCAAAGGTCACCGTTAATTGTTTTGAAGTTTCATACGAATGTAAAAGTGATTATGAAGTCACGGTCCCAGCCACTGAACCGGGTGTAATACCAGCTTTGTTATAAGGGTTGACGCGAAAACTTCACCATAGAAATTTCCACACTAAAGCGCCTATTGTTTGACATCAAGGAGCACGTTTTAAGAAATGTTTAAGCTGCATATTTTGTTAGAATTTCACACGATGGTATTTAGACTAGTTGATAAATATTGAATGCGTTTACAAAATAACTGAGAGAGGCAAAAAAAAACCGGCCCAGAGCGTGTCGGACACGCCCGAAATAGGGTTATAAGGTTCCGTAGCCATTACGAAAAAATTAAGTACCTAATACTTTTCTAAGGATTTCGTATTTTGCACGGAATATTCCAAGTTTAGGTATAGTTTATACCTTAGGCTGCTACTCTTAAACTAGTGAAAATTCTCAAGAAAACTTAAGCGTTATAGTTTTTCTTGTAAGTTTGATATACTTAACTACCATCCTGATTTTTTTAAATTTTTCCACCCACCGGTTTAGATTTTAGAGGAGGAGGGGAGGGGGCGCTCGATTTTAATGAAAATTTGCACTTTAAAGTTGAATATTTTGCAAACGAATCACTGAATCGAAAAATCGTTTTAGCAACCCCCTAATGGTTTTAAAAGACCTATCCAACGATATCCCACACTACAAGGTTGGATGAGAAAAAAAATCACCCCAACTTTACGTCTATGGGAGGTACTCTAAAAAAAATTGTTTATGAATTTTTATTGTACCATTTTGTCGGCATAGTTTACATATATATTCGTGCAAAATCACAGCTTTCTAGCATTGATAGATTGATAGTCCCTGAGTGAAGCCGCGGACGGACAGACATACAGACAGACAGACAGAGAGACATGGCGAAACTATAAGGGTTACGTTTTTGCCATTTTGGCTACGGAACCCTAAAAATCGAATTGTAAATATTGTTATGGTTATGGATGCAATGAGTATCTTAGATCAACTACAATACATTCAAGATGGACGTTGCTCAATACTACGTATCTGCACATTCTGCCTATCCTGCGCGTTTGGCCCCTAGCTTCCCTGCGTCAGGATTCTGTTATCTCACAAAAACATCGCATTAACCCCGAGTGAATTTATCTCACCTGGATATCCGGGTATTAGTCGTAAGGGTCCGGAGATAACGGACCACTAAATTGCAATAGGCAAAGTCTTTAACTATAGAACAATGAAATTGGAATTCATAATATCGTACTCGTAAATTACTATAGGTACTTCGTTTTTTTAGCATTAGAAAAAGGGTGAACAATCTTGACAAGTCTTTTTATTGAAAAACGTTTTGAAAAAAAAAAATAGTAGGTAACTATCATTTATGATACTAAAACCTTGTATCTTGTTAGTGCATGTTGGGCCTCAGTAGGTACGAATGCAGCCCACACTCGTGCACACTTTTGCAGGTGGTAGGACCTTGTGCGAGGTCCGCCCGGATTGCTACCACCATCTTGCTCGCTAATCCTGCCGTGAAACAGCAGTGCTTGCACTGTTGTGTTTCGGCGTGGAGAGTAAGACAGCCGGTGAAATTACTGGCACTTGAGGTATCCCATCTTAGGCCTCTAGGTTGGCAACGCATCTGCAATCCCCCTGGTGTTGCAGGTGTCTATGGGCGGCGGTGATCTCTTATCATCAGGAGACCCACTTGCTCATTTTCCATACAGTTGAATAAAAAAAAAAAACACTCACGCACACACTAACACATGCACTGGCGATTGTTGACGGTTTCTTCTTTTTTGTTTATATTTGTATACCTGTTAATATCTTTGTTCTATAATGATAAAAATACGGCTTATTTCCCGTTTATTTCCAATTATGTCTTTAAATTGCACTCCAGGTTCTCAAGATACAGGCTCAGCCTAGTTTGAGGACCGCCAGATATTTCATTGTTATTGTTGTATAATTCATGTCTGATTGTTTTAAGCGATTGTTTTTATTATATTACTAGCTTTTACCCGCGCTTCGCACGCGTAAACTATTCGGTCTGGTAGTTGCAATTTGAAACTTTCGGGATTTTACAAAATTCCTCTGGAAATTTCAAAATCATATCGTGATCTTCATTGAGGTTGTTTGTGAATAACTGTACAAATTCAAGACTCTAAACCCAGTGCCAAAATTAAAAAAAAAATCCCTACCCAAATTCAAATTCATATCATTTATTCAGTAAATAGGCCGCAATGGGCACTTTTACACGTCATTTTTTTAAATACCAGCACTTTCGGAAAGACCATCATTGCCAAGAGAATGCGCCGCAAGAAGCTTGGCAGAAAGTCATTTTTTCAAAATAAAATAAGTACAAATAAAATATTTAAAACTACAGTAAGTAACAATTAAAGAAAAAATACAAAAAAATAATAACAATAATACACGGATGTATGGGGTCCCTTAGTTACAAAACTATCCCGTGGAAATATCGGGATAAAAAGTAGCGTATGTGTTATTCCAGACGTCGGCTACCTAGGTAATACCAAATTTCATGCCTTCTAAGCCCAGCGGTTGTTATTTCGAGATTTTATCCTATCCGTGGAATATCGGAATAAAAGTACCTATGTGTTATTGCAGAGGTCCGCTACCTACATACCAAATTTCATGGCTCTAAGCCAGTGGTTGTTATTTCGAGATTTTATCCGTTATCCCGTGGGAATATCGGGTCTTAAAGTCACTTAAGTGTTATTCCAGATGTCAGTTACCTACATACCAAATTTCATGCTCTAAGCCCAGCGGTTATTATTTCGAGATTTTATCCCTATCCCGTGGGAATATCGGAATAAATAGTACCTATGTGTTATTTCAGAGGTTCAGCTACCTACACACTAAATTCATGGCTCTAAGCCCAGCGGTTGTTATTTCAAGCTTTTATCCCTAGGTATCCGTGGAATATCGAGTCAAAAAGTTGCCTATGTGTTATTTTCAGACATCCAACTACCTTATACCAAATTTCATGACTCTAAACCAGCGGTTGTTATTTTCGAGATTTTATCCCTATCCCGTGGGATATCGGAATAAAAGTAGCCTATGTGTTATTCCAGAGGTCCAGCTACCTACATACTAAATTTCATGGCTCAAAGCCCAGCGGTTGTTATTTTAAGATTTTATCCCTAGGTATCCCGTGGAATATCGGGTCAAAAAGTCACCTATGTTTTATTCCAGACGTCCAACTACCTACACACCAAATTTCATGACTCTAAGCCTAGCGGTTGTTATTTCGAGATTTTATCCCTATCCCGTGGGAATATCGGATAAAAAGTATCCTATGTTTTAATCTGGTTATAAACTAATTTCCGCCAAATTTCATCCAAATCCGTCCAGCCGTTTAAGCGTGAAAAAGTAACAAACATACTCACTCACTCACTCACTCACAAAACTTCACATTTATAATATTATTATTATTATTATTAAAAGCATGTACGTAAATGATCATATTATGTCCTTGCTAATTGTTAAATTTTTGTTGTGACTTATTTTTCAAAAGTGTTTTTTTTAATAAAAAGACACGTCAAGATCGCTCACCTTCTTTCTAATGCTATAAAAACGGAGTATACCTATAAGAAGGAGAAGGTTTTTCGGCTGCGCTGATAGGGATTCGAACTCGCATATCCTGGCTGCACCGAGTGCCCTATCAACTGGATCACGGTGTCAATTTTCTAATTGCTTGCATATTGGCTTATGCCAGTTCTGGGGAAGTGGAGCCAGGTCTTTTAGCTGGTGAGAGCGGGTTTTAACTAGAGATCTCTAACCGTTTTTTTTAAAGTTTTTACAGGTTTTTTAACCGGCATTGTCTGGGCTCACACTACCTGTAGTCCCGACTACACACCCCCATATCCTATAAAGCACCTCGTATCTCCTCATTTTAAAACTTATAACAAGTAAACAAAGGGAAAGACCTAGTGTATTTGGCCTTTAAAGCAACTCTACCCAAAAAAACTGCATTTAAATAAAAAAACCGGCCAAGAGCGTGTCGGACACGCCCAAAATAGGGTTCCGTAGCCATTACGAAAAAATTAAGTAGTATTTTTCTTAGATTTTTTTTTTAATTTTTGAATGGATTATTTTGTCGGCATAGTTTATATATATATCCGTGCAAAATTACAGCTTTCTAGCATTGATAGTCCCTGAGCAAAGCCGCGGACGGACATACAGAGAGACAGTCAGACATGGCGAAACTATAAGGGTTCCATTTTTGCCATTTTGGCTCCGGAACCCTAAAACCGCATTCAAATCGGTTCACAAGTTTAAGAGCTACGGTGCCACAGATAGACACACACACAGACAGACAGACAGACAGACAGACACACATAGCGGTCAAACCCTCTTTTAGAGCACAATGTTACAGAAGATGTTTTACTTTTATTGTGCCATTATTACTGCCATTGTAAACTTGTGAAAACATATGACCCCAATAAAAGAAAAATGGCGCTGTGATGTCGTGTAATACATTAAACGTCAAAAGTATTGTTTCCTAAAATAAAGGTAGCAAGATACCCTTTCTCTGACGAACCTTATATAACAACAGGGGACGGTGATACTATTATGATATGCTAAAAGAGTAGAGACAAAACGCTCTGCAGTGCTGGGCGCGCCTGACACACCCACAAAGGCTAAATTGAACCAATTATGGAAACGTTTTTAAAAGTGCCTTCCAGCCTTTCTTTGTACATTTTCTCGTTAAATTTTGGTGACTGGGTAAAACAACGCTCATTTTAACTGTAGACCTATAAAAATAAATGTATATTATAATAAATAATATCTACCTGAGGCTTGCTTCTTTGTAGGGTAGATTGCTGGATAAAAATAATAGATAAAAAATATAAAGATAAAGCTCATCAAAGTTCGGGAGTGGGATCCCATGACGCTACTGCTTAGTTAAGTGTACATAGTTGTGATGTCAAACGGCACTTTAACCGGCTAAATGTCCATATTTTTTTATTGAATTGACAAAAGAAAAAATACATGTTCAATATTTTCCGATAATATTTTCGATAACGGTCGAACTAAATAGATTTTTCTAGGGAACTATACCATTGTACTGCTTTCCATATAGCCATGAGGCAACTCGGTCTGGAACTCCTTTCGTCAAAGTTCGCGAATAGCTATTAAATACATAAAATAGCACAACCAGCGTCCCGTGATTACTCTGAGGCTCGGTTAGTCTTCAGGGATCCTCATTACAAATTTAGTCTATGTATTACATGGTCTGCGGGCGTATCGTATTTGCAACTTTAAAATAAATGTATACCTTTGAAATGTATTCCTTAGTTTAGAGATTGCACTTCAAAGAAACAGTTTCGCCCTAATTTATAAAAGTTACAGATTGATTATAAATGAACTAGCTATTGATAGCTATGAAATTAATAAATAAATTTTGGTCCTTTTTGATTGATCGTTTTTTCTTTTCCTTGTAACCCTCTGAAATGCAATATACATTGGTAAGTGTAAGATTCATGTTTATTAAGTAAACCTGGGAGTGCGTTAGAGTCGAACGGCTGTGCAAAGAGCCGATAGCGTGGACATGAATAAATGGAATTGGCGCTAGAATCACTAAGCGGTCTCTAAACTCATTTCGTTCCGCGCCGTCAATGCTAGTGACGTCCTTTCAACTGTGTTCCACTTAACAAAAGACAAATTGTCTGTATTAACATAGACAAGACCGTTTGCATACCACGCGTCGCCGAGACCGAGTAGGGTTGCCATAAATCTCAAATAAAATAACAGTAATAAGGATTCGATTCGATGCTCAAGGCAAAAACGAATAGCTGCCACATCTTGTTCTGTCTGTGTTAAAATAAAAAGACAAATGACGGTTCCTTATGAAACCGTTCTTCGATTTTTCAGGCGATATTGTCAGTAATAGGTAGGTATAATAAACTTAGAGAGAAAGGTGTGACTTACTCATGAATGAAAAACACAAACGTCAATTATTTATGTAGGTTTGACTTCATTGCAAAAGGTTAGATCTTTGAATGAGTGGCTTCGTGACGCAGCTGTTCGCAGGAACAGCTGAGTATTTGATATCCAAATAATAATAATCATTATCCCAGCCAGTAGACTTATATTGCTCAACTGATTTCCACTGCGATTGGTTCTGTCTACCCGCAATTTTACTGGATCCACGTTACGTATGTCTACCAACACTTAGTCTTCCGGCTCGAGGTCGCTATCAGTTCTACGAGCAATATGCCCCACACATATATTGCAATTTAAGTTGTGGGTTTTATCAGTAACTTTCATATTTCGATCTTTTAAATCATAGCCCATTAAGTGACTTTGAACGATTGTTTTTGATGGTGTTAAAAACCATATTTATTTCGGGCAACATAGCCCATAAAATGAATATCTTACCGACCAATATACCTAAATGCAATCAATTAAAACACACACACACGCACACAAACATCACGCCTGTATTCCCAAATGGGGTAGGCAGAGCACAAGAAACGTTACCGCTTCGGAGCCACTTTTAGAAATTTTAGGTTTTTAGTTTGACGAAAACGGTACAATAGTGACAGGTTGCTAGCCTGTCGCCTACGGTGTACCTTTACCTATACATATCTTCAGTCGCCTCTTACGACATCCACGGAAGAAACGGAAAAGTGTAATTCTAACCCGACACCACACGGGAAACGGGAAATAAAAACACAATACTTAAAGTTAAAGCAAAATAATATAGAAGCATTATTCATATCACTGACTGATTCGAACATTGCAGTTCAATGCTGATTCATTTAGAGCCACCGCATATCTAATTGACTTCTAAATTTGGTGAAAATCAATTGGGAAACCGCAAATGTATTATTAGCTTAACTCAGCAATGAATGCTACTATGGTTTTTGTAGCATTTGTTTCGGCGCAAAAATCAACCAACTACTAAATGGAATTTCAACGTCTGACATGACATGACGTTTTAAATCTCTTAAATGCTCATCATAAATTAAATACCAACTGTGTATCACACACACCACACTGGTCTGGTCATGACTTACGTCCACTTGCAGGCTTTTTAATCTAGATTTAAGTGGTCTTAAGTCCTGTCAGATCCATACAAGAACTGTCAGTATAAGCCTTAAATCGAGATTTAAAAAAGCCTACAAGAAGTCCTTAGAATCCTTACTAAGATTTTAAGTACGAAAGTGACTATGTCATATCTGTAACCTCTTTACCCTTAAACCACTTAACAAATTTAGATGAAAATTATGAAGATAGGTACAAGTAGTTTGAAAGTCTGGGAAGGACATAGGACAGTTTACTAGACTAGTCTGTGTATTTATTTGTACAATCATTACTAGATTATTCTACTAATAATGTCACTAGTTCTTATTCGTAGATTTTACTAGTATGATAGTTATGTAAGATAGTTATTTATCAGCTAATTTTATATAACTTTATCTCGGTCTATAGCTACGTGCCTAGGGATACATAATATCTGATATATATCACGATTATAACCATATTATTTACTGCAATAGACAGATAAATTGTTCCTGATTCGTCGTTATCCTGTTTCGTTGGATTCTTATTTCATGAGATTCCTGATTTGTCATATTTTCAATATCAAATGAATTACCGTGAATACAATTATCGTGACTCCATTTTTGTATTTAATATTTAAAACGAAATATTTACAATATCAACAATTTCAAATAAAGACACTTCAGTAAAAATGATTATATACACATACAAATATAATTAATATACAGAGCCTATTTACACTAATCTAAAATACGACGAATCAGGAATCCGACAAAACAGGAATCCGATGAAGCAGGAACACGACGAATCGGGAACAATTAGTATTTTGAATTGGAAATGCATTTATCCGCTAAGAAATCTTTCAGACTAATATGGTTTCAAGAACGTTTATAGTTAATGTTAATAGTTATGATTGTTACTGCAGTTCAAATGCTGCTTATTTTACTGCAATGTATTATGGTTTCAATGGAAGTCCAGCACCAGCTGCAAGGCCAACATTATGCTGAGTTGGGACCCTTTCATGACAATTTGTCTTTGTTTCTGTCTTTCTCCTTGTAAAATGCCACGAATAAATGGTTTCCTTTCTTTCTTAATTTGTTTCGTTTAAAAGTGAGGAAGTGACATGAGTGCACCCAAAATGGCTTGCATTTTACATGCGCCATACAAACCCTAGCAGTAGTAGTTTAATCCATAGCCTCTCATGTAAAGGATCGTAGGTTCAAGCTCGTACTTGCATAAGTTTTTCATAATTTCTCTGGGAAATTACATTTTAAATTCACCGTGTGCTTTTCGGCAACGAAAATCATCATGTTTCCTGCCTGCATTATTCATTCTTTCATTCGATACTTTATTGCTGTCCGTACTCGAGTTCCGGTAGCTATACCTGCTTCTTAAAACAGAATATACTCCTAAATCAATATTAAAAATCGTGACGAAAAGTTGTAATTGCAAACTGGGTTCTTAACTATACTACGGTGTTCTTTCACTTCCAAGACTTATGCTTTCTCATCAAGGCAAGTATTACCATGTCAAAATAAGCATTCACATACCTATTAAATTTTAAACTATTTACATTGAATATGTAAACACAATTCCATTTAAAATATACCAAGTCACGCTACAAACTATTACAATATTTACGAACACAAAAGTGACAATTGTAGGTTTTAACTGCTGCGCGTAATAACTTCGCGGTAGTATGTTATTAATATTAATATTAATCGCAGGTTCAGGACCGAAGTATCGATTAACGATTACTTGCCCTTGAAAACGGTACAATAACACAAAGTCCGTTGTACCGGTAATTGACCTTCATTCATAAAAAGCTGTACTTTAATGGGAATTTTATGAAATGTTAATGTGATTTTTTCAAAGGTTACACATACTCGTATTTAATGGAGCAAAAGTAAAAAAAAACTAAATTGAGTGTAAACTATAAAAATACCATGTCTAATAGTTACAAATAAGTCTGGTTTAGACCTGCAAGAAAATTCGTGCAAGTTGCGTTACACTGAAAGGCCGTAAAGTCAACTAGTTTATAATGGTCGGTCAATCGAGTGCCGCAATGTAATGCAATTTACATGACTTTTCTCGTGTTTCAAAATTTTGCGAATGAATTTTCGGATAAACTTAAACTTTGGCAATAGAATACGTAATAAGGAAGATTCTACAGAGAAGCCTGTGGCATTTTTTTACCAAAAATATATATCTATATATATATTTTTAACATCAGTTGAATGATCAATATTGTCCCATAATGACGATGATGATTATGAATGATTAAATTCATTTAGGGCATTCTGTTTATGTTTTTGTACGAACATGGCTCAAAATAAATTAACGAGTTCACTAGCGTCTTGAGTGATTCCTATTCATGATATGCCCAATTCAATGTGGGCCAAAACGTAGTATATAGTACCAACTTGAATGAAACTACTTAGATAGATAGATAGAATAGTTTATTACTGCTAAGAGTTACATTTTTATTTACATTTGTTACTTCTCATTTGTTATGAATGAAAACATGCAAAATAAAATATTTTTCTAAGACAAGTAGTTCATAAGTAAATAATAAATTATTTACCTACTCTATTGCTTGCCACAATACTACAGTATAGTTCAGTGATAAGGCGGTTGTTTTTTTCCTACCCATGGTTTTCTCTTAACAGAATATTGTTCATGTTTACTATACAATAACCAGTTTTACGTTGCATACACTCATGAATTATTAACAAGTGTTAGACGAATCATGATTAATTAATGTATATGTATACATCTAAGTAGGTGAATAAGTCATTGAATGAAATTAGATCGATGCGGTAATGGCTAACCTAATTAATAAATATGAGGGATGACTGACGATCGTTCAAACTCAAACTAGCTAGTTTGTTTTTGAATTAGGTAATTGAATGAATGAAATAAGGGTAACACAAGTTATTGAAATTTATTAACATAGGTATTTTGTATACTTAGACAAATGATCACTATAGATGAGCTTTGTTTTAAGTTTGACGACAAATTATGAATACTTTTTTTATTAATTAAAGTTTTTTGCAGTTACAAGAGTTTTTCGTGCTATTTCTTGGTCATCAACTGACGTTTCGTAATTCGTTACGGTTTTATTTACTTATTGTTCACATTTTTCAGTAAAAATATAATAATTGAGCGAGATGAGATTAGCTGTAGATTTAAAAGTAGTACAGAAGTAGTAAAGAAGCCGCATTGTAGGTCAGGTTGTATCATAAATAAGTTAACGTTTAGCACCCTGTCACTTAAACTCCTTTAACAAAGTCCCAAAGCGTTTCATTGGAGTCAAAACATTCATAATTTATACTCATGTTGCAAGTTGTACAATAAAAATAACAATTGAATTAAAATAAAGCTATCCTAAACTTGAACAAACTTACGTAAAACTATAAAAAAAAAAACTAAAAACTAAAACAAATTGTTTAAGCTAGACCCCTCATGTTGTTATATTATATTTGTAACGTAACAAAATTTACAACGCTGTCGTTACTCTATCCAGCGAGATAGAAGAATAGAGATATCAAAAACACGATTTCGCTTTCACTTTTTTATGTGATGTACAGTCACAGCATTAATATCTGCCACAGCGGAGCGTGCAAAAATATCTGACACGTCCTTCCGGCCTTAGAAATAAAGTCGTATCAGATATTTATGCACGCTTGTTGTGTCATATATTGGTGCTGGTGACTGTACTAACTAGAAATGAAGCGATTCTTCACGTACCGGCTAGGTCACGTTAGGTAGAGATACTTTGCGTGTTGGACGTGCGGCACACGTAGAGTGGCTACGCCGTAGAACGTCTACGGAAAGTAGAAATGGTATTGATTGATACGTTATCTTTTGAACATAGCGAGAAATGTTAATATATATTTCGTAGGATATTAAATTAAAAATGAAAAACTATTCAACATTTATAGACCTTTATTGTTAAGTATTCCCAGTTATGTAGGTACGAATAATGATATATGGACTATGTTTGAAATTTAAAGCCGAGTTTAGACTTGCAAGAAGAATCGTGCAAGTTGCATTACGTTGCGGCGCTCGATTGACCACTACAAACTCGTTGGATTTACGGCCTCGCAAAGCTTGCACGATTTTTCTTGCAAGTCTAAACTTGGCTTTAAATTTCAAACATGGTCCATATATCATTATGCGGCTTAAGAGTTATGATGCCCAAAGCAAGCCTTACGGATGACATGCGGCCTAATTTTATTTTAATGTGACTTGTGACATCTTTCCTATCTACAACAAATACGATAATTTAATTTACTGCATTTATTTGGTAAAAAAAATTTTATTTTATTTTTTTATTCGTTAATTAATAATTTTAGATATTTGGTTGATTTATATCATTTTGAATCTTAAAGAAGTCGAATGAAGCTGAAGTTGTATGGTAATTCTACTATGAACAATTCATTATTCAGAACTGTAAAAATAAATCGAAATTACCTGATCGAAATTTCTAAAAAAATGTTTGTTTGTTGCAGCAATTCGACGCAATGTGTAAAGCAGAGATATCATTTTTAATACCAAGGATACTTTTAAACGTAAGTTTTTGTCCATCTTTTCATTTAATTTTCAGCTTACATCATTTTAAGTACCTTTAATGGGCCTGACATAACAAAACTGAAAAAGTGTTAAATTTATAGCCACACTCCAACAATATTTTGACGTTCGTTTTTACAGCGCTCGGGAAAGAAAATTCAAAGCCTTCGAAGAGAAAACTTTGTTTTTCTTTGCGGATTAAAAATATGAGGCTAATTAAAATGACTTAAGTTTTTTCAAGGAAGGCTGAATTGAGCTTATCTTGTCAGATAGGCTTTTGATACTTGTCTACAAAATTATAGCAATCGGTGTATGGTGATGACTGTATTTTATTTTAATCATTTTACTCTTAAAACAGAGAAAAAGATTTTCGATGACTAAAATGTTGTTTTCCTTGTTTGTTAAACGTGGTTTGCCCATAGTTATATCGTAGATAGCGTGACAGATTGTGCGTAACAAACCATTTGCACTTTTACATTATACATTTTTAGGATGATTCTGTACCTATCTAGGCTAGCTTTTCTTTTATTTCAATCAGTGAAATAATAACATTTCTTGACTAGCAGCTGCTTGGTACGTACATAATCTGCTAAATTAAAAATCCAACATTAATATTTTTGTGTAGCAAGACACATGCACAGCTTTGCATGACTAGACCATAGATGCGGTTGAGTTATTGAAACTTAAACTCCGCGTTATTTTTGATGAAGAATTATATGGACGTCTAGCGTGAAAGTTTTTAATAAAAGAGGCATATGAGTAAGGGGATTGTCTGATGTAAAACAATCGCCTACGAATATTTGTTAAACAAGTAAACAACTTTTTCAACATTAAACTACTGTGAGACTCGCTCATAATCCGGATAACACACGTCTTAAATCGAGTTTAGCTCGACTTGTTTCGGGCAAATTCGTAACCCAGAGGACACCACATGGCGGCTGTTGCACGAGCACTGCGCGCCACCGCTCCGCTCGCCCGATTGCTTGACGAAACTAATACTGGCACTCAACTAGACACAGTTTTATCGTGAAAAATAGGGCTACAAATTATCCCGAAACATGTACATGTAAACTTGATTATTTAAAACGTGACTAATCCGGATTTATTTCACTATAAATAAACAATATCTCTGCAGTGTCTATGCATCGGCTGCGTGTTGCGGCTGTACCATCTCCTCCGAGCCGGGGTGACCTGGAAGGGCGCGGCCGCCATCGAGCTGTGACTATTGAAGGGCGAGCCTCCCCCCGGCACCCCCTTGACGCAGCCTTGCGAGTCCACCCTCCTGCTGGGAGGCGCTGAAAGCGACACTGACGCGAGTTTGCACTCGCTCTGACTACGACGGAGTTCGAGCCTGAGACTCGCGGCGTCGCTGTCTTTCTAGTTTGAGGACGTTGTTCCAAGTGACTGGAAAATCGTAAACATACTGGTTGTATAGGTTACCTACAACTAATGAGTGCATGTGACCTTTGATAGTGGGAAGGTAGCATCGCGTTCGTGCGGATCTATCGTATCAGTGCCGCGAATGAAATCTCAAATCACAGAAAGTCTCCTAGTAAATAGCTGCCAGTTGCAGAAACAATAACTTTTTCGCGTAGCATCTACAGTGACCCTACAAACATGGATAACTAAAGAACAGTTCGTAAAAAACAAGCACGGTTCAAATATATAATAATATTAATTGATTGTTTCAGACGTTATTTTATATGTTCCATATCAATGTAAATCTACTTTAAAGTTTTACTTTGGCACTCCGCAACCACATTGCAATTGTTTAGTTGTGAAGACCGGTTTTGTGCTTTCCGCATCCAACGCGATCTTAACCAGGTCGTCGCTTCATCTTGTTGGAGGCCTACCGACAGCTCGTCTCCCGGTCCACGGATGCCATTCGAGAACCTTCGGACCCCATCGGCCATCAGTCCTGCTCCCGCGATCAATATGCCTCGCCTACTGCCACTTCAGTTTCGCAATTCTTCGGGCTATGTCGGTAACCTTAGTTATACTCATCATTTCTGATTCTATCCCGCAGAGAAACCCCGAGCATAGCCCTCTCCCTCTCTCTCTTTGAGTGACTTTGAGCTTCCTAATGAGGCCCATCGTTAGCGCCCACGTCTCAGATCCGTATGTCATCACTGGCATCACACACTGGTCAAAGACTTTTGACTTCAAACACTGCAGTAATTTGGACGAAAAGACACTGTGAAGCTTCCCAAACGCTGCCCAGCCGAGTCGGATTCGACGAGTAATCTCGAGACCGACGACCGACCGACCGAGACGAGTGACCGGTCTGAGTGGAGAACCTTGGGGAAGGTCTATATCCAGCAGTGGACGTCTTTCGGCTGACATGATGATGATGATGAGTTGTGAAGAAGCAAAATAAGAAGCTAGTGTAAGTTGTCACAAATACTTATGCTTATTTTGGGAAACAATTAAATAACCCAAAGATCAATTTAAGTACCTATCATGTTTGATTTTAGTTGAAATTTTAATGTTCAGATAACTATGATAAGATTACCGAGGTACTTAGATTGGTCTGTGGTAAAAGTTTAACTATACCACGGCTTAAAATTAGGCTTCTGTATCAGTTTTATTAGTTACATTTTCAAATAGAAGGGCAAGCATGTTTATTAAATATCCATATTAAAATATCAAATAACGGCAGGTTTGGCCTGTTTCACCAATCCCTATTAAAGTTACGGTTCCTCTATTTATTGTAACAAAGTAAACAAATCACAAGCCGTGGTGGCCTAGTGGTTTGACCTATCGCCTCTCAAACAGAGGGTCGTGGTTCAAACCCCGGCTCGCACCTCTGAGTTTTTCGAAATTCATGTGCGGAATTACATTTGAAATTTACAACGAGCTTTGCGGTGACAGAAAACATCGTGAGGAAACCTGCACAAACCTGCGAAGCAATTCAACGGTGCGTGTGAAGTTCCCAATCCGCACTGGGCCCGCGTGGGAACTATGGCCCAAGCCCTCTTGTTCTGAGAGGAGGCCTGTGCCCAGCAGTGGGACGTATATAGGCTGGGATGATGATGATGAAACAAATCACAAATATCAGTTAAATATGATATGAGGAACTTGACCGACTGGTGGACCAAGCCCTTAATATTAAAGGGGACCGGTACAAGGTGTCCAAAAATCTGATCGGTAGTGATCTGATCTAAGTTGCAACAATAGATATTTGCTAGCAATACTACCCACGCTAGCTACGAAATAATATTGAAATTTTTGTAGTAATGAATTTGTTGGGTGTGTGAGACATATTATTGTGTTAACGTTAGTCAAACACAATAATATGTCTCTCGATTATTTCTTACTAGGTACTTTTACAGACGTTCGCTTGTTTTTTGACGTTGCTACAAGGGAAAGACGATACAACATTCAGATAATTAGTAAGTGTCATAGCCGCTTGTTTAGTTGTCCCTGTTTGACGGTCATAAATAAATTCTCCACAGTAAGTCGTACTAGAGAAATTTTTAATGACGCAAAATTAACAAAGTGAAAGAAATCGGAGTCAGATTGTCCTAGGCACCGTTTGGCATGAAACAAAACAGGCAGAAAAACTCTACAGGGTTACTCTGAAAACGTGATCACGCTTGTCGTATTTACGTAAAATATTCACATTTTTATTTTTCTAACGGATATTACTGGATTTGTACAAACCCATATTACCCATGAAGAAACAACAAAAACACTAATATCACTAATTGCCGCTAGCTCTGATCATGCCTCCAGAATTGCCCTTTTTAGAAAGCTGGATAAAGCTTGTTGTTACATATATCTGTAAATACTGTTCGTCTATCTGTAAATGTTCGCATTGTATATATGTAATAGTATTTATTATAGTAAAATTATTCTTTAAGGTAGCTGCTTGCCGTTTGTAAATACAGGAAGGTTGTTTAGTGTGACAATGTTATTACTGATTTTTGTTACGACGTAAATATTAATTTACAGTGTTAACTAGTAAAGAGATTTGAAAAGAACATTTTGTGTAAAATATAACTGATTCAAATAAACGTCTATTAATGAAAAGCGTTTTTATTACCCGACCGCGAAGAAGGAGTAGGGTTATTTGAAAAAGTAGGTACTCAACATGAGATATAAGATACATTTATAAAAATAAGTAACATGTTTTTGTGGGGGCCTTTCAGAACCGATCGCATTTACAGATGTGCAAATTGCGAAAAGTTTCCAAAAAGTTGGGAAGTTCTCGGTTTTTTTTATTCGACTGGATGGAAAACGAGCAAGTGGGTCTCCTGATGGTAAGAGATCACCACCGCCCATAGACACCTGCAACACCAGGGGCATTGCAGATGCGTTGCCAACCTAGAGGCCTAAGATGGGATACCTCAGGTGCCAGTAATTTCACCAGCTGTCTTACTCTTCACGCCGAAACACAACAGTGCAAGCACTGCTGCTTCATGGCAGGATTAGCGAGTAAGATGGTGGTTGCAATCCGGACGAAATTTTCACAAGAAATTAAAGAAATTTTTATTTAAGAAACGGAAAGTTTCAGTCCCCATACAAAATTGTGGGAAGTTTCCTTTGGCACATCAGTAATCGCATTTGCCAGACATTTAAAAAAAGTTGAAATATTCAGAGAAAAATTTAAAAAGTGATATAAATAACACTAGAAAAGTATAGAAATAAAGTAAAAATTAACAAACAAAGTTGGTATTCATTTAAATCAGTTTATCAATCCAGAATCAGACATTACTTTGCGGAGGTCCATCGCAGTTAATTAATTGTATTAAACATTAAAATCAATAAATACTTAGATTACCTACCCCATATGTTTGTGTCCATATAAATCAGAAGAAAGGGTACTTTAATAAACAATTTCCGTGGCCCCAAGAGAAGGCAGCAAAGTGGGGGCTATTTAAACTGACATTCCTTGTCAGTTAAATAAACCAATTGTAATTAACAATTTCGGTCCAATTACGACGAAGTTTCAATAACTATGTACGAATACTTAAGTCCAGTGATAGAAGGGTATTTAAACGTTGTCATTATCAGTAATTGGCAGCACAGTTTATACTTATAGTTTTGCAGGTTTAAAAAACTTAAAAATACGTCAGATAAAGTTAACCAAAACTATCAACTTTCACCAAACAGCCAGCCGATTGTCCAATAATCACGTACAATTTCACTTGCTATAAAAAGTGTGATTGAGTACATACCTACACATAAATAAAAGTATCCTAAATGCTGTGCAACGTAGCTTAACACTTCAACTAAGAATTTAAAACAACAGATTAAATTTTATAAGACAAATTCTCAGAAACAATCATTTTCGCAAGATTATAAAAATTCCGATCATCTGACGATTTCGAAAACAAATAGTAATCCAGGATTTGTTTCGTTAATCGCAATATCCAGCTTAAACAAAATTGCTAAGCGACGTCCCTAAATCGGGCAGTAGACCGCCATTTTTGTGGAACATTTATTTCTGTGCCGATTTTCGAGTCGGGCTATTATCAATTTCGTTTTTCCGCATGTTATAACTTGCAAAAATGTGAAAATGTTTTTCAGACGGACGCTTCGACTTGTAATTATAGGAGTTACCTACTGCATGCCTTACATCTGATTTGATTTACAACTCCTATATACAGTAGGTACCGTATATAACAGACACATAAAGGAGGCACAATAAATCGTGACGCTCAAAAATTCTTACCTAATGGGTCCCGACTGTCGAACTTTAAGTTAGCTACTTAACAATGTTCTATCTAGCCCACTAGACTTGTTTTCTTCTTTTTAGTCTTTTTAAGGCAGTCGGGATTTTTGATTTTTTAAATTTATTTTTTTATTTCACACTTTTTTAATAGTTTTGTGAAAATGGTAGATTACAACTATAATCCCATATATATTTAGAATGGGCTAGTTATTTGCTTTAATTTGATACCCTATTGGACAGATTTGAATAAAAAACATTTTTTGAAAACTTAAATTTGGCGCCAAAAATCCGCCATTTTGATTTTTCAAGAATTTCATGTACCCAGTGTCACTCGCGTCATCAAGACGAATCCAATTACGTATCATTTATCAAAATCGGGTCAGCCGTTGAATAGTTACGAGAGGACATAGGAATATACATACATACATACATACAGACGCGTCAAACATACCTCTTTCTTCGCAGTCGGGTAAAAAAGAAATTCTACGACTGCATTGCATTTTTGAAAAATTTGCCATAGTTTAGGATCCTAAGAGGGTCATAGGATAGTTTTTATCCCGAAAAAATTGTATAGTCTCTGCGGGCGCGCCATAAACAAATTCTTCTCGGATGAAGTCCTGGGCAACCGCTAGTAAGAAATGAAACGTAACTTTGACACAATATCAGGAAGACAAGAATAAAAGTGACTAACATTCTTATTACATTAGACGATTAACGAAACGCTCTATAACCGGAATAACGCTGTAACTAGATTATTATTCGACATCCAGAACAAGCAACACTTTCACCGTGGCAATGTGCTCACTTTAGATTTGCGGATGTAGTTGATTTTAAGGGTTGGATCCAGTAGTTTGTTGTGTATTGTGAACTTTCATACAACCTTATGATAATGCGTACGATGATAGTACTATAAAGTTCTTAGATTTCCCATGGTATGCAAAACGTTACTTCGTTAAGTTCTTTAATAGAATACTGGTTAAATTAAATTAAAATCGTGATGTTTTCTGACTAAGTCCGGTTTCTATGCCATTTATTAGATTTTTTTAAGAGTCTTTATAGTGTTTACAAAGCCGTAATACTTACATATTAACTTAACCATTTGAAGCGACGAAAATCTGGCTCTCAAATGTAAGCAGTAACAGGTAATTTTGAATGAAGAAGGGGCCAAATTTTGTGCAGCTGAGTGTATTTTTATCCCACTGCCCGAAAGAGGTTTATGTTTTTCGAACCTATGTATTTGTATTTATAGCAAGAGTCGCTTAACCGTTTTTAGGGTTCCGGAGCCAAAATGGCAAAAACGGAACACTTATAGTTTCGCCATGTCTGTCTGTCTGTCTGTCGGTCTGTCTGTCCGTCCGTGGCTTTGCTCAGGGACTATCAATCCAAGAAAGCTGTAATTTTGCACGGATATATATGTAAACTATGCCGACAAAATGGTACAATAAAAAATTCAAAAAAATTTTTTTTAGATAATTCAGACATAAAGTGGGGGTGATTTTTTTTCTCATCCAACCCTATAGTGTGGGGTATCGTTGGATAGGTAATTTTTCGATTCAGTGATCTGTTTGCGAAATATTCAACTTCAAAGTGCAAATTTTCATGAAAATCGAGCGTCCCCCCTCTAAACCGGTGGGTGGGGTTTTTAAAAAAAAATCTGGATGGTAGTAAGTATATCAAACTTTCAAGGAAAACTATATCGGCTAAGTTTGCTTGAGAATTATTAGTTGCTTAAGACTAAATAGCAGCCTAAGGTATAAAATATACCTAAACTTGGAAGATTCCGTATAAAATACGAAATCCTTAGAAAAACATTACTTAATTTTTTCGTAATGGCTACGGAACCCTATTTTGGGCGTGTCCGACATGCTCTTGGCCGGTTATTTTTTCTTTCACAGTAACAACGCATAAATTCAAAGGACTACAATTTCAATTGCCTTTCATCTCTCGAATTATGTTCAGTGACTTTCAGAGAAAAGATAGACCAGTACTTCATCTAATGGTGAAAAGCGAGCCTACCGTCTCATTAGAGGCAATCGGGGAAAAACGCTCCTCTGTTCCGTCTGTGCCCTTTCATGGCTGCCCTATTCAATGGGCTCACTGAGTTCCAATACAATATTTGCGTCATTTGCTCATCTTTTATTGTGCTCCCTTTGATATCCCCAACAAAGTGTTTTACGACAGCTGATACTATTTCTAAAGGAAATTGCAAATGATAAATGTAGTATCATTAGAAGTTCTATCAATTTTAAAAAGTGCTTCCCAAGACTAGTTATTTTAACAGGCCCAATCGGCCCAAACACGACTACTTAGGTTCCAATGCCTTGCCAATGCAATAGGGATGTTAACACCACCAATCAACTGGTGTACTTTTTATGAGCTGTCAAAATACAAATTCTCCCATAGAGTTTCAATGGCAATAGCGACTTATGACGTCATAAGTCGCTATTTGTTCGCCAACTCAATCAACTAACTATTTATTTGTTTTAAAGCTACAAAAAATCTAATTTTACAGTAAATCTATAATTAATCTGGTTTTCAGGGCTAAAATAAAGCGTTTTTTTACTGGATTCGTGCCTTCGAATTATTTTTTAATGGCGTCAACATCCCTATTCTAATGAAATAGCAATGGCTCCGTCATTAAAAAGTACGTGGAAACCAAGTTAAAAGATTCCATTACATTTATAGATGCCACCAGAGTTGAGGTCACGCACACAAGAACATGTCATGTAATGACAGTGGGATTTTGATATTCATTCGTTCATTTCATTTACTCCCCTTTTATGCAATCAGTTCTTTATGTAGCTGTGGGTGCAATCATTTATTGCAACTCTCGTGGCGCTACCTATAGGAAGTTACAGGTGAAGCGTGGTGAGCGTATTAAAAATACCTATAACAATTTGCTGATGTCTACGAAGCATACACAGCCATTTTCCTAATTGTAATATGATGACGTGAAGTTTACATGTAACAATAGATTTTTAATATACGACCTTTCAGACTTTAAAAGGGTTACAAGCGCCCTTGAGCCGACCTGTTTAGCATTCAAATGCTTCCTGCTCCTACTCCCGCCTGTAATTATAAGAAAACAATATGTGGGTTTTACATGAGTTTGAAATTATGATAAAAATAATATATGACCATAATTTTAGTGTTTTAACCGCTCGGTTAAACATCATTGGTTAGTTCATTATCAATCCAAAATTATTACAACTAGCGAAAGAATACCTTCGTCTCAATAGTCTTGATCAATATAGACTCAATAGCGGTATTGTCTTTAATTTACCTATCAAATACCCTGGTAACTATCTCTTTACTATTTTGTTCCGAGCAAAGATGAAATAAGCGCCTTAAAAACGCTGTTCAGGTCAAAAATTATTTATTGTAACAGGGTTAGATTAATCATGTTTTGTTAACTTATTTTCATATAAAAATTTTAATAAACGTTTTCCTAATACAGGTCAAATATGATTTTATTTTAAGGTTGTGATTTTCTGTTAAACAAAGTCTTCGTCATTCTATAACGTGTATTGTTAAATTAAATAGCGTTGGTACCTTACATACATATCTATTCTTGAAACCGTAGTTCTACAGTTGTTACATGTAAGCTGCGACTGGCATCGTTAAACGTGGAACCAAGATTCAGCCATTACGAGGCAGAAGCCTACAAGTGTTCTATAATTCAACTAAGTAACCGAACTCCGATTGCATAACCTGGGGCAGAGTTGCAGCGCTCAGTGCCGCTTTTAATGAACTTGCCATGTGCTGCCAGCCTTGTTCTAGATTTAACTTTATGATTTATGCGATCCTACTCGTCATCTACGTTATTAATGATGTTTCGTATAAATTGTCAATTTGGATTTGTATTCATACTTAAATAATTGTATTGTTGACATTGAATTTAATTATTGTTATCCTTGTTTCGTCTTGTTTAATATTCAACATTTTTTGCATGCCTACTCTTAATTGTCATCATTGAGACTATCAATCCTATATACTTTTAACATCTCAACATGAACATGATGTTTTGCAAATAAATAAATTTCATTTCATTTCATCTCTCACTTACCGCCGCTTGTAGACGTCTGTTGTTTTCACCGGATAACGGACCGTTTTTTGCGGTGTTGTATTGGCTTTTTCGCCGGACAAGTTTAGTGTGCGGTGTATGTACACTCATTCATTAAGCCATACAACACCGCAAGTCCAGCAAAAAAACGGTCCGTTGTTCGGTGAAAACAACGGACGTCTACAAGCGGCCTTAAAGTTTAAAACTAAGGATCTCAGAAATATTAAGGCTCCAAGTTGTGCAAAATTTCAAAACCCTCCGAGATTTTGAGTTAGGACGGGGGTTTTTTATTAGTTTATTGTTTATTTGTATTCTGTGTGCCTATCCTGTGTTGTTCATGATGGCAAATAAATCAATCTTCTTCTTCTTCTTCTTCTAGAAACATCTAACATCATAAATTTAGAAAAAAATATGTCTTTAATTGGACTTACAATAATTAGTTCTTTATCTTTTTGTCTTTTGTACCTAATCATATAATTATTATGCAAACCCAATCATATTCGGTAGGTAATATCATGTCATACCAACTTATTTATTTGAATAAAGTATTGTACAGTCTTTATGTCTAGGGTAAGCTTGGATTGGCTGCTTGTGGATTGTTACTAAGAAACATTATTTTTTGTACTCGTATGTATTACAAAGCAAAGCAAGCGAGCAAAGCAAGAGATCCTTTATTTGTCGTGCTTTCACGGCCGAAAGCTTACAGTTGAAATCTGCGATCTAATCTAATTACCTGTGTGATGAATGAAATATCTATGCAGTCCACTGGTCTTGCATGGAATATATATTAGCAAGTCCAAAACTGTTCAATATTTTGCTTGTTGTTATAAACACGTGGCAAGACTATACAAACTTGATTAATTACGGTAATTAATGCCACGATTAATCTCCCTCTTTTTGCACCGAAGGCAAAAAATCTATTTCGCAAGCGTATCTTCGTTATGACCCCGTGTTTACATCTTACAGCTAAATTGGGAGGCACTGTAAGTAATAAAACTAAAGGTAATAAAACTGTGTGAAACCGCTTTCAACCTTCAGATCACAATGCCATTTTGGGGATTTCCCATAGGAACTTAGTAAAATCCTGGAATTAAATTTGACTGCTGAATCAGCGCGTACAAAGCTGCGGACACCCATACAGTACCAGATCACGAAATTCCTAGGCACATCGTGAAATACCGCCATTTCATGATATGCCTAAAAGTTGCCCAGGCATATAACGAGGTGCCTGAGAAACAATACGGTATCGATTAGAGCAACGCATTCGTCGATTTTCCTAGCTCTATACCGGGCACATCGTAATATGACAAAAAAATAAAAATTTAGGTCCGATGAGCGAAGCGAGGAGTGGTTAGTATAAATTGTGACCACAACGCACGAGCCGAGCGAGCGAAGCGAGCGTGCCGCGGCAGCGGCCGGCAAAGTGCCAGAACCGATATGACGACGTTTCATGATATGCCTAGGAATTTCATGATATGCCTAAGCGTCACTAGGCTAATCGTTAAACGGTGAGTTTTGAACGATAGCCGGTTCATGAAATGGTGGCGTTTCACGATATGCCTAGGAATTTCGTGATCTGGCGGATTTTACGATCGGCTGCCGACATATACACACTAGTACTGAATATACTATTTAATTAATTCAAATCACACATCACAATATTAATACGGGAAGCTAATCCGGAAGACAAAGGAGCAATCCACGTAAGTGATGGAGGGGGTGTCAAATGGTGTGAAAGTTAGGAACGTTCCCTCACGCCTGGACACAAAACGGTGATGAATGTGTTCTAAAAATAGTACCAGGACACGCTAGACTGAACAGCGAGACGAGCAAGAAATGTTTTCATTTGTCATGGTCATGTAGGTATACTTATGTAAGCACGAACGTTTCTGTGAAACAGAAGCAACATTTTGTACGATAAGTTTTTGACTCCCGACGCAAAAAGAGGGATGTTTGACCTCAATGTCTGTCTGTCATTCTGTAGCATCGAAGCTCTTAAACGGATGGGCTGATTTCAATGCGGTCTTTTTTGTTTCAAATCAAACCTTTCTCGCAAATATTTCAGCTATTTATCTCAACTAACTAGTGTTGTTATTAAACTAAAAAACACTGGTAATCATGTGGACACCATGTCACAAAATAAATACATCATCACAATCCACTTCACCGTCTGACTTATTGTTCACTTTAATAAAATAAACGAGCCTCCAAACGGCCGGCTGATATATTTTTAAACAGGACTTCTGAGCATGAGAGGACTAAGCTTTCGCCCTCTTATACATTATTAATGGCCGCTAATGAAGTGTCGTGAAAAAGTTCTTTCATCATGGACATAAATATTTGGAAGAGATTCCTGCTTCAAATTCTAAAAATAAAATATTTTACTCTTTCATTGTTACAAAAATTTACAAATGCGTTGTATTTTTTACTTTTAATAATCCATTTCTGGTGTGAAAACAATTCTCCTGTACGATGTATTCAATTATCAGTTGACCCGTGTTTTCACTACAGGTCCCTTTTTTTTACAAGCTTTTATTTACCTTGTCGTGTTTGTAGTTATTGGGACAAATTCTGCAAGTTCCTTTTGACCAACTTTTAGTGGTCGGATTAAGTTGGAATTAGGCATACTTGTGTAAGTCCAGTGACAATTTCGTGTATGAAAGGATCGTCTCCGCAGGACGGAACTCCTCAACGGTTAAAGGCATTTACTTGAAATTTCGTACAGAAATGTAGTTTGACTAACTATGTAGAAACAATCAACAAAGTACAGTCAGCAAAAAAGCTACCTAGTACTAAAAATGAGATAAAAAAAGCCTTTTTTATTAACTATGAATGATATGTTATTTAATGTGTTTTGTGGCAATAAATGTTTTTCTTTCTTTCTTTCTTTCTTTCTTAAGGTGAAGCCAGACGAGCGTAATTTTTTGAGAAGTGAGTCGCGTAATTTCGGTCGCGTAAATTCAACTGCGTACTAAATCTAGTTTTGGCCACAACGGCGACTCAAAAGATTAGGTACTGTGGGGACTGTAACTTGGTAAGAGCTTAGGTAATGGGGATCTACGCACGTGACTTTAAACTCAGTTCAAATAAAAATGGATATTTCTTCAATTATTTAGATTTATTGTAGAACTTGGTAGAACTTATAACTACATTACATAGATAGTTCCAGCCGCTCAGGCTGTCGGGAGCAATCTGTGCGTATACCGCTGTCAATCGTTTTTAAAGTCAAGTTCTAGAAACATACAATATAAATATACTACCATTATACATAATAAAGTCAATCTAGCCTGCCAGGTGGTCAGTTTTACCACCTGCCAGCGGTAATCAGCCTAGTCCCTACAGTACACTAGTTTGGCTTCAGCCTTACAAAACTACTTTACAATTATTCTGTTATAACTGAATACAATACAATACAAATACCTAATATTCTTTATTGCACACCATAAATCAGCACAGCACAGAAAAATTTACATTGACACAAATTCAGGGTAGACGGGGTATTTTTGCTTAATAGCAATCTCTTCCAAACAACCATTTAATATTTTGATTTATCTGAATAAAATAGTGATATCATACTAACAGGAAATACCATTACGGTCGAATGCACGTCTATTTCGTGTAAAAAGAGATAAAGTGTCTGCAGTAAAACTTCAACGTCGGACAGCTACAACATACGCAGCTTTCACGCACATTGCCGCTGCTCGTACAATTTTTCTCAATTTGTATTTGCTAGCGCGTTTTTAGGAGCATTCTGTCAAGAGAGAATTGCGAAATTGACTTAAAAAAAAAAAAAAATTGATTATTTTAATATTAAATCAACGCTGGACAATTAAAAAGATATTCGGGAAGTTGTACATTTATGTAACTCCTAATTTGATCTTGTAAAATTGTTTCAAACTACAATCACTTATATTGACCCGGATACTCACGGTGAAATTTAGCTCACGTTTTTCATTCCGCGAAAAGAAATCGAGATTAGTGTAATTCAACATAGATTACGGTAATTAAAAAATACATAACGTACTTACTATGTTACAATACATTTGAAGTTGTAATCTATGAAAATAGTTCCGTTCAGCTCCGTTAATCAGAAGCTACACAAGATGACAATTAAAAAGCATAACATTACTATAATATTTATGGTCATTCATGAAGCTCTAAAGTATCATTTACGTAACTCACTAATTTGACTGGCTTGTAAAAATTGTTTCAAACTACAATCACGGGCTCTGATGGAACTCCTAGTGAGGCTTCCAGTGACCTTTTTAACCCCCGACGCAAAAAGAGGGGTGTTATAAGTTTTTAATACAATCGGACAAGATCACCGCTCTCAGGGAGCACCGCGTTTTCGCTTCTTCTTTTTCTTTCTTTTTTCACACACTGTTAAAAATATCCTGTAGGTTTATATTTTGACATTTATTTTGAAGACCTTAAAATGAAAATGAAACTCGAATTGATTATTTACTTACTAACTGCGCTGGCTCAGCGACCCGGAGTGGATCTTGGCCTCTAATACCTACCAGCTTTCTCGATAAATTTGTGTTTATCCTGTAGACCAAGTGCCAGTCAAGCACCTGTAAGGCGTACAAATTGTTGATTTGATTAAACTATACATCATCATCCCAGCCTATATACGTCCCACTGCTGGGCACAGGCCTCCTCTCAGAACAAGAGGGCTTGGGCCGTAGTTCCCACGCGGGCCCAGTGCGGATTGGGAACTGCACACGCACCATTGAATTGCTTCGCAGGTTTGTGCAGGTTTCTTCACGATGTTTTTCCTTCACCGCAAACTCGTGGTAAATTTCAAATGTAATTATCGCACATGAATTTCGAAAAACTCAGTGGTGCGAGCCGGGGTTTGAACCCACGACCCTCTGCGTGAGAGGCGATAGGTCAAACCACTAGGCCACCACGGCTTCTAGGCCACCACGGATAAAACTATTAATAAGTAGCAAATAAAGAAAAAAAACGGCAGCATTGTGTCATACGGACTAATAGAAAGAATTAAACAAAAAAAATCGTTTAATATAATTATGCTTCTAACACATTCGCTGCCACGTAGCGCTACGTGCTATTCGTAGCAGCATTTTTCTCTCTGTAAGAAAACTGTTAACGTACCTTATGCTTACATTTGCTACTTTCGTGTCTACATTTCAATCAGCTCAACCAACACACTTCGTCAATTAGACACCACTTAGTAAATTAATACTAGGTAAATAACCGTACGGCCGTTTTTAAGTGCGATTACCGAAACTCGCACAAACGTTCCGTGCCGAAATGCCCCATTAAGTCGTTAAACACAGAGTAACGAAGTTCTGAAGGCCAATTAATCTACTTGCAAAATTGCAACAGAACGCCAACCCGATCGGGGCAATTAACTGAGCTCCAAAACCTGTTCATGCATATTAAAAGCAAGTAAGGTAAGCTCTTTAATTCAGCTTCTCCGAATTCATGTTACGAGTATGTAAATTGAATGACTCGGATACCTTATTTCAACCTTGAAGGCTAGCTTCCTCCGTTTTCTTGTTTATTAAGTCCTTACTTCTCAATCTGTTCTTTTCTTACTGATGCAGTAGAAAACATTAAGTAAAAAGCGCGTAAATAATGCATTTGCTCGACATTTTGGAAATCCTGGGGTGGCATCAATCACAATGGCGAGACACATCACCAAAAAACTGTTGCCATCAGATTTTTGGACGTTATTTATGACAATAAGTATTACATTACAATATTTCGAACCGTGCTATATCCAAAAATGTCGGTGATGTTGTGATAACCGCTACCCCAAAATGAGATATCGAATGTTCTCTTTTCACGCCATTTGAAATCACACAGTCAGTAACATTTATTTTCCCACCACTCCATTTTCTTGTAATGTTTGCCATCACAAAATATAAACAAAAGTTATAAAAAATACAGTGTCTATATCCACATTTAAATTATGTAGGTAGTTCATTATTCATACCTATTATTATTTTCTATACCGTTATACTAAATATTGATAGCTAGGTGGGGTTTGTGATTGTATTTCAACCGTCGTACCGCATGTGTTACAAAAATCAAAGGATAATGGATAGTTTTTAGTTCAAGGAAATATTATTAAGAGTTTCGTTACACACGGGATACGGCAATAGAAACGTTTCAGAGCCCCACCCAACTACCATAGCGATATGAAAGGGTAGAACTGAGATAAGTTACGTATAAGCCACCATGTTTGCTGGATCACTATCGAGTTGACGATGTAACTTATGGTAGCTTAATATCGCCCACAACAACATCGCGGAGTGGATATCAGGTTACTCAACTGATGGAAGCCGGAGAGCCATTAATGATCTTGATACACACTCAACCGTAATTGAAAGGATTTTAATGGATTTGATCATTTTGATTTTATTTAACAAACAAAGTTGATTGCTTATTCATTTCTCATTGGGGATTCCGAAAATTTTATCAACTTTTGCGTTGCATGTAGAACTTTTATATTTGCGTCTTGTGCTGTTGAAACTCTTGGTTCATGAGAAACCGAAGCTAAAAAACTTAATAAATTAATAAAAAAGAAGCTTGCCCGTTCCACTGGTGACCATAGGGCTGGCTCTTTCCTCAGTCAACGTATTGGCATTGTCATACGAGGAAACGCAGCCAGCCTTATGGGCATACTGCCCAATAGTAGCGACCAGGGCCGCATAACAAATTACAAGCTATTAGTATTAGCGATTTTGTATTGAAACTCACTAATACTATTTGCTTGTTATTTGTTATGCAATTGGGCTCAGGGTGATTGTAAATATAGATTTTTAGGATTAGAGTAAGATAGTTTTATTTCTATTTTTCTTTCTTTCTATTTGTTAACTATTGTATATATTGTGTGTTTATAAAATTTCACTCTTGTGGTGTCGGGTTAGAATTACACCTCTCTATTTCACCGTGGATATCGTAAGAGGCGACTGAGGCTATACCGTAAGCGACCTGTCACTATTGTACCGTTTATGATAAACTTTAAACCTAAAATTGCTATAAAAGTGGCTCCGAAGCGGTAACGTTTCGTGTGCTCTGCCTACCCCATTTAGGAATACAGGCGTGACGTTTGTGTGTGTCTGTATAAAATTTCAATTGGAACATCCGTGCAAAATTTCATATCTCTACACCGCTCATCCACTTCTGCTGCTGCTGACAGTACCTATGTCTGAAGTTAATACTAAAGAGACGGGCATTCTCGATCGGATTGTTCCAGTTATACATTATTTCGACTGCTCGCAATGGATTCACAACTAAAACCAGGCGCATTCCAGTCTGCTCTACGACTCAGTAATGAGGTGGAAGCGCTAGAGACGAATACTCCACGTCGAGAAATGATTGATTGCTCCTTGATTGTTCCTCTGGCAATACGAGTGACGCACGCTGTTTACTATTGTTTATTCTGTAATTTGCGATGTGAAACAGAAAATATAGCTATCCAATATATCTTATATCTTTAAACGCGCAATTTTTGTATAATTTATTTATAAGTTCCGATCTTAGACCATCATATTTGATCAACTCTATCGATGTCGTGCCAAATTATACTCAGCGGCACAAAATTTGGCCCACTCTCCATACAAAATAACCCATTATTGCATACATTTGAGGGCCAGATTTTTTGCCGCTCAGTATATATTTAACTAGCGACCCGCCCCGGCTTTGCACGGGCAAAATAAAATAAAAAATGGCCAAGTGCGGCAAGGATTCCATACCTATACAACATTAGACATTAACAAAAAACGAAAAAAAAAACACGTTTGCTGTATGGGAGCCCCCTTAAATATTTATTTTATTTTAATTAAATTATTTATTTTTAAAGTGAATGAATATGCAAATAAATATTCTGTGAATATTTCAAGCAACTACACCTGTTGCTTATTAATATCGAGCAAAAACGGCAAAAAAAACACGCTTGTTGTATGGGACGCCGGGAGCCCCCTTAAATATTTTTTTTTATTGTTTTAAGTATTTTTTGTTATAGCGGCAACAAAAATAAATCATCTGTGTAAACTTCAACTGTCTAGCTATTACGGTTCATGAGATACAGCCTATTGACAGACAGACAGACGGACAGTAGTCTTAGTAATAGGGTCCCGTTTTTATTACCCTTTGGGCACAGAACTCTAAAAAGGCCTCTAATCAAGGGCACTTCACTCACACACATTTTTTAGCTCCATTTTCATTCCAAAAACTACACCCGAACCCTCCCGAACCTGACCCGCGCGGAGCCGGGGTGCGTCAACGTAGACTAAATGCATTGATATTTTTAATTTCGTAATATCTTTTGAATGGAATGTCCGATTTGAATAATTAAAACAGGCATTGAAACCGTCTTGAATATTAAATTATTTATTTGATAAGGATTATTACAAAGATATGGATAACATTGTCTGATTTTAGCCGGCATTTCTGTCAACTTTTAAAATGTAAAAAAGTAGTTACAGTGACATAACTACAATAGTTGCACATAAGGTATCGAATCGAGACGTTTTTTGGAGAAATAATTTATTTTTTAATACCGTAGAATATTTTTATTCTGTCATTAATAGTTTCCACAACGCATGCGATGAAAGATGTTTCATGGCAAATTTTTTTACACTGAGTCACATTACTGAAGTTTTAGTACGGAACCCCAATTTTTTCTGCTAATAAATATAGCCTATGGCACTTCGGAATAATTTAGCATTTTAATAGCGTTTTTTTTTAAATCAGTCTAGAGAGTAGTTTTTGAGTTAATTCGTAACAAACATCCAAAAATACAAAAAATCCAAATCTTTCCTCTTTATAATATTAGTATAGATTTACTGATATACCTATTCGTAACTCTTCGAGATTACACGTTCTAATCCTCTGTAACGTGCGCAGCAAAATGTAAGATTATATTTACGTTGTATCAAGAGCGTGAACTGTTTACTTTCAGCAGCGATTTAAGCTGACATTTCTTACACGTCATTTTCGTGTGAGCGAACACGATAAGTCACTTAGAACGTAAAAAGCTTCGGTATCAATTATGCAAATGTGGAAATAAGTAGTAGGTACATGGTTTAGTAAGTACCTTGCTCGAGAGTAAAATTTGATAACAAATTTAAAAAGCTCCACAAGTAAAATACATATAAACTTCAAATCTTTTTCTTTTATTGACTCCCTAATTTAACCAAACCCGTAAACGACGTTCATTTGTATGTATGACGTAGAAATTGTAATGCAAATTCTACAGTAGCAAGTCCATTTAATTCTTTATTCATACAACGAGTCCTTGGTTAACAAACGTTCCCCTTTGCAGTAACAGATGAAGGTCGTTCGTTCCAAAATCACACAACGGGCTTAATACTCAATAGTATTTTTTAACAAACAGGTGAGCTTTGTATTCCAGCTTTGTCTGCAAGATTATCCACCATCGTTCTAAAGAACGAGGAATTTCGCTCTAAATCAAGGGTCTTACTTCAAAGGCCCTTATGGGATAAATAAGTACCCCAAGACCTTTTGTAGGTGTTATCAATTTGACCGTGCAAATCCTCGCTTTGAGCTCCTGTTTACAAGATAAAATAGTAGATCGTTAGTGATGCCCATTAGTTCAAATCAGGACGTTATCACACACGATGTCCCGTCACGAACGGGTATGAATTCAGACCAGTAATTGGACGCATCCTGGTCGTTACGAAAAATTGTACGCTTTGAAGCAGAAGTAAAAGAAAATGTATCTTTATAATAATAAGGCTTGAGAAAAAGATACTTTGTTGAAAGAAATATGACTAAAAGGTGGCTTATAAACTACTTTATTTGCTGTGGGCGTAAATGCTCGCATATTCAGTAGCTGGGTAGCGCTCGTTCACACAAATACTCGTACATCTACTTACGTAAGTGCATAAGCTGGCTCCTGAACTCCTCTTTTTTTAACTTATGTATGGAATATAGTTTAGACGTCCAACACACGCTGATGAGGAAGTTAGTTTTAGTTTACCTGAATATTTTTCACAATTAAAAGCCTGAATCGACTCGACACTTTTATATTTATAATGTGATCAATAATCTACACTAATTAATAAATAAATTACTCACTAGTATTTGTAAGTGTTCAGAAACAGTAGATCCAGAGATTACCCCCTACAACCTCAAAAACTCACAAACTTTACCTCTTTATAATATTAGTATAGATTGAAATAAAGTGTTTGGGGTCATAAATTTACACGCTTAAATTAAATTAATCGAACTTGACTGCTTCTTATCACAATAATCACCCCTGTACTTACTGATCTCATAGTTCATTTTATTAATAAAACATCTACAAAAGCACAATATAATATCACTGAAAAGTTCATTCAGCTTTAATAAAATAGCGTTGGTAAAAAGTAATTTACGAGGAACAGTTAATCAAGCTAATCTTACAGCGATTGGAACTCGCAAACGGCCGGATAATAATAAAAATACTCTAATTGCGACATTACGCGCTCGAAAAATAAATGGATGAGGCAATTTGTCTCCGAGACGATAACCGCCGTAATATCCGTTTGCGTAACAGCGAAACAGACGTGCATTCGTAAATTACTGCTAGAAGCTGGCTGAGTTGGCTGCTGAATTGCAGCGGAAATTTGACGCACGCAATATACCACCACCCGTGACCTTCTAGTGTTTACTGCGGATATCATAACAGTGAAAAAAATTGGACATAGTAAAGCACGCATCTGGAAATAATTAAGAACTGGGTGTGTTTTCGTTTCTATGCGCTTTTAGTGTTTATGGTGTTTTCATTGTGTTCTTGTTTCAGTATAGGTACATGTTGAAGGAAAATTTGTTAGGAAAATTTGCTTTACGTCTGCAAAAAAGCTGAGCTCGCTTCCTTGTACGTGAATTTAAAAGCCCTGTATAACATTAGGTTTTTCATTGTTCATCCTAACCTAACTATATACGAAATTAAAATAAAAAACTAAGAATACACGTAGGTCTCAATTAGTAGTGACAAACCTACAAACAAAAAATTCTACCTTTTATGTATAATTATGTCGCATTAGAGCATTAAGCACTTCCGTGAAGATTTAAATTGTTACCTTTTATTATTATATTGACAGTCAATTGTATTATTTATTAGGATAACTGATTAAAATTTATAAGCAACGGCATAAATTAATCATTATGTACAGTCACCAGCACCAATATCTGACACAACAAGCGTGCGTAAATATCTGATACGACTCTATTTCTAGGGCCGGAAGGATGTGTCCGATATTTTTGCACGCTCCGCTGTGGCAGATATTAATGCTGGTGACTGTACATCACTGGCATCTGCAATCTACCCGAGATCGTGCTGCATTAGCAACTGCGTCGAAATATTGCGAGCTCATAAGAGGAAATCGCGATCAATATCTAGTTATAATACGTGTAATATAATTGATTCATATCTTTCTGCTCAAAATCAGCCGATGATAATGATTTGGCATATCGTAATATAAATGATGCCTATGAGAGCGGGCGCTGTATCACAATAGGAGTAATGTATGGCCCTCGTCGGTAGAATTCCTCCGGCGGCAATAATTCCTGCATTACTTGCAGACGGAAATTTTAATAATAAATGCCCATTTATTAAAGCGAGAGAAACATTACGCATATTTCATGATGCGTGACTTTGAGAGATACCTACTCTTAATTTCCATTAAACAGTAACTCTTCCGAGTTACTTTGACTTTGAGTAATGGTTTTAAAATTTAGTTTTGATTGATTAATAATAAGCTATTTTCATTAAGCGCTTTATAAGGTGGCTTTTTGCATACATAAAAGGATGTGTTTTTTATAAATCGCAAAATAAAATGTAACCAAACTACCCCATTTGTGTGTGTATGTGTTTATGAAATGTTCTAAATTATCAATTATCATCATTCTCAAATTTGACACTTTTTTGAATAATATTTAATTTTATTAGTTTCAGGTATCATTGGTGATATGATGAAGGTATTTAAAAAATACATTAAAAAAAAATAATAAAGAAAATATTCGGATGAAAAAACCTAAAATTAAAATTGAAGCCGTCCCTTATAATGGGCCCAGACACAATAAGAGCATATCATTTTCTGCCTACATATCACTGAGCGATCGCACTTAAGATAACGAGCGTGCGTTTAAATCTGCGCCACATGTAGCTGATCGCTTCAAATTCAGTTTGGTGTGTAAAATCGTTTTTTTTATGTGACCTATTTTTTTTGTCTCTCGCCAATTCCCTGGATGACTTTATTACTCAGTGTGGCCTTTATTTAAATTGAAATGTGGATGCAGGCCGCTTCCAACCGAAGCAAAGAAGGAAGGTCAAAGAACGAAGGAGGTCTATGATGAGGCATGTCCAACAGTGGACGTCCTACGGCTGATATGATGATGGTAAATTTGAAATGGTTAGCAGTTTTCGAATTGCAATTCGCATGCAAACATATTGCTTGCAATAAATAAAACTCAGGCTGCAACCCCTGTTTCAGAAAAAATAAGCAGTAGAAGGCCATATTGTCCATCACACTGACGTGCTGTAAATCATTAGAATTTGACTTAGATGCAATTTTATAGATAGGTATATCGGTACCCTATCTATAAACTTTTTGGTCTAGTCTATCGAGACTGTAAACCAAAAAGTTGGAGCACATTAAATTCATAAAATCATAAAAAACGACTGACTGAAAAATCTTCCGTCGTGACACGAAAATTCTGCATAAAATTTCATAAGTCATTTTTGGATAAATTCTACCGTATTGTCAGTCAGTAAATAGGTCATGATACTTTTTCGGTAGGTCAGTTTAAATAAGGGTTAAGGCGAATATGAAAACTGTCAGTAAAATATAATATGAGAGTGTATAAAAGTATATTGAAGCAATATCATGTAAATGGGCAGAGCTAGCACCAGCACAGCAGCGGCAGACGAAGTTTAAACTAGTTTCGTCAAGTAACGATATTGGATCAGAACTTAGTGATAATAAAGATTTTTCTGTCAGTAAAGCTTTCCGTATTTCCTGCGCTCCATTGGAACAAAGTTGTGAACTATGAAGATCATCGAGGATTCTTTTTTATACTTAAGTACAAATTGGTTTTATCTATCAATCGCAAATTCTAAAACGTAACTCATACATTTTCATCTAATGTACAAATTGAATTCCAATTCAATCAGACAAAAATAAGGAAAAATGGGTAAAATTGTACAGACAACTAAGTATAAAGATATTGATACGTCCAAAGTTACAAATATGTTTATACACAACCTTAATAATAGGTCAATAAAGTGGTGTATACCTAAGTACATGTTTCAGTAACTTTTGGGCAAATCGATCTTTATGTTGTTGACTGTACTTGTAAGATTGTAAATCGATAACGTATGTATTTATTTATTTTTACCTGCATACAGACATCTCGAGTTGAATAAGCTTCTAAAAATCGTGCCTGTGCGTAACCACTGTAGTACCTATGAGTAAATACACAGATAAAATTGCCGAGGGATCACTTAAATTTATTTACGACATTGATCCATTTAAGTATCTAGAAATATTTGAGCGGAGTTTATTTTTGACATATTTTGGGTTTTAAACCGGTCCCACATTGCCGCGGTATCAGTTGGAAAACAAAAGAGGCTCACGCAAACCTGGCATTAGCATTAGACAAACGAACGGCTATTTTCATAAATGTAACGACCCGTAACAACGGTCGCGTGCGGAACTGTTCGATGCTTCTACTAGTCGGAAATCAGTAGTAATGTTTATGGTTATGAGTTTAATTAGTACCATTTGTAGTCTTAAGCCCAGTACTTGCAAGAAAAGTGGTGCAAGTAGCTTTACATTGCTGCGTTTGATTGACCTCTTCAAAATCGTTCCCTTTACGACCTCGCAATGTTACCCCATTTTACTTGTGCAACGCAACTTACACAATTTTTCTTGCAAGTATAAACTTGGCTTTACAAGAAAGCAAAGCCCATGTTTGAACAAGTTTTGTTGTTCTACCTTTTGTCTGTCTCTTTTGTTCTGAAATATAACCGGTCGGAAATGTAACTGAAGGAATTTAAGTTGGGGTGAAAGATTACACTCACAGCTACACAATTCACTAAATGCATACAGCCTGTTTGTGAGCTATGGAGAGAGCTATGCTTGGCTTGGAGTTTCTTTGCGAGATAGAATCCGGAACACGGAAATTCGTCGAAGAAGCAAAGTCACCGATATAGCTGGAAAAATAATATGTAAGTTGAAGTGGCAATGGTCGGGCCATATCGCTCGAAGAACAGATAACCGTTGGGAGAGAAAAGTTCTCGAGTGGCGACCGCGAACCGGAAGACAAAGCGTTGGCAGGCCTCCCACTAGGTGTAGTACTGACGACATCGTTATAATAGAATTGTGGGGAACCATTGCATGCAAGTGGTGAGTTGTCGTTCATTGTGACGTCCTAAGGGGGAGGCCTTTGTTCAGCAGTGGACGTCTTCTGGCTGATGATGATGATGCAAGTCAATCGCACTCGCACAATTTATAATATTATGTTTACAACAAGTAGATATAGTAGGCATTTTTATTTCAGAAATGACAAATAATACACAAAACAACACAATTTACACATTTTTATTTAAAGTGGCATTAGAACGTATGTATCTACCATCCCAAACTAAAACATAGAGCTTTATTATAAAATCATAGAGGGAAGATCACTGAACGAACAGCAGGATATCAAAAAAATTACATTTGAATACTTCATTTTCTTTCTCCATCAATTCGGCTACTATATTTCTACTAAAAGACGTGAATCTTTGAAAAAAAAAGAATGATGATGAATTAAGGAAATGAATGAATGCCCGATAATGACCGATCTTGTGGTGTCTGTAACCACCAGACTCTTCCGACCTTACCAGGCCATCAGTCCATTCTTGGAGAACCTGCCCATGCTCGGTACGTGGGCATTTTGTAATATAAAGATGTAATAACCATTAATGTCAAGTGTCTGAGTAACGCGATACGCATTACTAGTAGTAACTATCCTTTGCGGCATTCATTAAGTGTGTAATGACGTCATTATGATATTTTGACACCTGCAGCTAAAACAGTAAAGTAACTAACTGAAAACTTCATTGCAATTCTCTAAACAACTTTAGTATGGAAATAGAATACAAGGGGATTAAAATAAAATGGCTATAATGGCTATATACTTCTACAGGCTTCTGTTTAAAAAAAAATATATACCTCGTTGAGTTTCTTGCCGGATTCTTCTCAGCAAAGGTTTTTCCGAACCGGTGGTAGTTTTTTTTTTGACATTCATAAGTGCTTGTTATAGCCTAAATTGAATAAAGATATTTTGACTTTGGCTTTGACTTTGACAGGGACCTTTAATTTTTAATATTTTATAACCTATCTAAGCTCAAATCCATACTAATAATATAAATGCGAGTGTGTGTTTGTATGTTTGTTTGTCCGCCTTTCACGTCGAAACGGAGCGATGGATCGACGTGAGTTTTGGCACAGAGATAGTTTATGGGCCAGAGAGTGACATAGGCTACTTTTTATCCGCGAAAAACGCAGAGTTCCCGAGGGAACGGCGCGCGTTAACCGAATTCCACACGGGCGAAGACGCGGGCAAAAGCTAGTAAATTACCTATATTTAAATGAAAGAAAAAAGGCCTGATGCATATTACAACTGACGACATTTGTAGGGAAAATTAATAACACTTGACTGTGTGCAAGTAATATGTGCCTTGCCGTGGTTACTTACGACTTTATAGTCGGTTCGGTTTGGTGCCGTTTATTAAAGTGGGCTGAAGTATTAAGGCATTTCTGTAAGCTTCAAATGTTCCACTATCTTATTGCAACTTATCTTACCACACACACATCAAAATGATTTATTGAATTAGGCTTTACTTTGCGTCCGTATCATTATCCATATCAATGAACTAAAAGAATTTCTTTGCTCACCCGCGACCTTATGATAGCTACGTTTATGCAAGATGTGTGCTAGTGGTGATAGATGGATTTGTGTGGTTTGTGTGTGTTCTTATAGTGTGGAGATGGAGGAGCTGAATGAACACGGATATCTTGCATAAACGTAGCTATCATAAGGTTGCAGGTGAGCAAATAAATTCTTTTAGTACAACAAAATGTATGAAGAAACCTATCAAACTCTACCCAATTGCTACGTTTGTGTGGACAATGGGCTGAATAATAGTGTCCATTTTCGTACAAAGCCCCTGGGCCATAGTAAACGAGACGTTTCTCCTGAGATTAATAGGGACGCTAACAACCCTGTACTTTGTTACAAGTCAGGATGGTGCTTAAACAGACCGACATACAGTGGCCACCACTAGCACTTGGCGATTGCTGGGCGTATTGATTTTGGCTAGTTGGTGAAGATTAAACTGAAAATTTCTAATACCGAAAAGAAAAACATTGTGAAGAAAGAAAGAAACCGGCCAAGAGCGTGTCGGACACGCCCAGGATAGGGTTCCGTAGCCATTACAAAAAATCAAGTAATCGCTTGGCGGAGCTCCTATTCCCCTCAGTTGAAGGCGCTTCGCGCCTTGACGCAATACTAACCTAACCTAACCTATTGAACATGAATTACAAAAAATATTTGGTTCGATTAGGTTAGAACTGTGACTACAACAACGCACGAGCCGAGCGAGCGAAGCGAGCGTGCCGCATCAGCGGCCGGCGAGTCCTAAAAATGATTAGATTATGTAAAATAAATGCTATTAAGAGAAAGGAGCAACAAATAAAGCAGATTTGTATGTACGACATTTTAATTTTCGACATTCAAATATTTTATGTTGACATTTACAACTTAGATATATTGGCTATCGATATTTTTACTTATTCGATATTTGAATCAACCGACATTTCAATCTTAGACATTTTGACCATCGATATAACAACTTTCGATATTGTGATATAATCGATATTTTAAGTTTCGTTATTTTGAACATCGACATTTTAACCGTAGGTATTTTTATTTTCGATATTCAAATATTATGTACTGATCTCATATTGACATCCTATACATTTGCTACAGAAATCATAGTGAAATTGATTGTGAAAAAGTAAGCAATTCAGGTTCCTCTACTAAACATAATTATTTAATACAGTAATTGCGCTACGCATCATTTAATTTTAATGTACCTAGATTCGGAGCATTTTTTTATTTATTATTCTATTTGTTTACACGGCATTACAGCGAACCAATACACCGAGAAACTACTAAATATATCGACTAATAACAATCATAATATAAATATCAATAACAATATTAATAACCGAATCAAACAACACTTACAAAATGACAATTACGAGTAGTTACCTACACCAAACTTATGCGCGTACGGTGGTCTGCCTATTGTCCATCGCCTCACAAAACCACAAACATTCTCGGCGAATTAAAAAATTAGCTCTGATAAATGGAAAAGCAGGCACACAGACAGATAGGCGTGTGATCCTATACTATAACTTACGTGGATTCTATTTTTCCTTTTGGAATGAAGAATACTAAAAAGTTGAATCTAAGTAACCAGCAAATATCCCTACGGGAATTATTAACGGACGGACCTTATATATTTTCACTTTCCTTGATAAAACTCGTTAAAACGATGTTTCCTGTTTAATTAGAAAAGGAAGCAACCGTGTAATTATGATCAAAGGAGAATGAAGGTTTGAAATAAATTGCGCGTTATTTGAGGAAACTAAAGTTAACTCGTTATGTGGTTCCTGAGCATTCCCGGATTAACTTCACTTCACTATTAGTATAGAAGTTCCATTTCTCGGTTTTGTTGTTGAACTCTTTATAAATCCTAGAAAGATTCACTAAGAGTACTCACTGACTGACTGTACCTATTTTAAAGTCAGAATCTATAGGAAATGTTTGAAAAATACCTGTTCGGAAAGTTTAATTTTCATGGGTAGATAGCCGGGTGGAAAATTGCGTTTTCATGTCTAGGGTGGAAAGTATTTAAAAAAAAAATCGATTAGCCACGGAGTTGAAGATAATTGAGTTACGTCAATGACACATTTTTTTCACGTTTCGGCATGGCCATCTAGATGCACGTCGAGCATGACCAAGGAGCTTATATACAACACTGGAGGTTGAACGCCGAACATCCGTTTGAAACAAGAAATTTGATCTTTATTACGACACGAACATATTCCATGTCTTTCTTTAGTTAGGTAAAGAAAGATATGGAAGTCATTCGTGAAATGTGAATGAAAGAGATGGAATATATAAATAAGAAATAAAGGTCAAACTTTTTCGTTCGGCGTTCAACCTCCAGTTTTGTATATAAGCTCCTTGGTCGTGACCAACTCGATTTTTTTATAGTCGGCCGTGGCAAGTGGCCAGTCAAAAAGATATCGTTGGAGGTTGAATATAAGTAAATTCAATTTATTATTATTCTCATTTTTTTTAGTATTTCACTTTTCTCACAGTCGAAATGAAAAGTAGAGTAACTCGGGTGAAATTTTTCATTTCCCCTCGAACTATTGGCGCTCTCACTTCGTTCGAGCTCAGAAATATCTCGGGTGAAATGGGCCAATTTCCACCTTTGGTTATCAATCTACTATTATGCAAAATCTTTAGTTTGTTAAAATCGGGTTTTGTTCCGCGTACCTTGGTTTTAGAGGAGCTCGATATTTCGGCACAGTTGCATGATCCCGAAATGATTGATTTAATTCATAAAATGAGTAATGACCGCGATAGTCTAAAATATTGTTTTTTTGATGTTATTAGAAAACAAACTTTGGATTTGATTGAAACGGTTAACTTACAGTGAAGGAATATGCGAAATTTCGTATTCATAGCATACTAACTTTTATCTTTTCTTCCTTCGTAGGAATAAACCTGTATTGTTTGTCATAAACTTTTTAACACTCAAACACGTTACACTACATTAAAAACATTGCAAACTCGTGTAGCAGCATAATAAAAACTGTGACACATGTCTTTTGAATATATTTTACAGTTCCACATGACTCTATTTAGTCGTTTGATGTACAATAAACTCAGTATCTTTCTGCCTTACTGCACACGCATCCCGACGCATATTATTGCAATTCGTTTGTGCAAAGAGCTAAACGGGTAAGTACAGCATTGTTGTTCAGCGAACCGTAAGGAAATGCTGCATGCCTGCTAAAATACGTTACTACATTTTAAAGTCTGTCATTCAAAAATCATCATCATCAGGCGGAAGACATACACTGTTGAACAAAGGACTTTACCTTCGCTACTTGTACAGTCAGCACCAAAAGTAGTGGATCACTTTTTTACTTTGTCATATTAGCACATTTGTCAGTGTGGTGTTGCTGTAAAACGACAAAGTACAAAAGTATGCAGCTACTTTTGATGCTGACCGTACCATTCACCGGTTGCCCGCGATGTCATCAGTCCACCTAGTGACAGGCCTGCCAACGTCTTTCCATCATGATGATCTCATATCAGCTGTAGGATGTCCACTGTTGGACATAGGTATCCTCCATCTTGTCTTCCAGTTAGTGGACAATATTAACACTAAACTATATTAATATTAAGGGCCTGTTTCACCATTTGTCGACTAACTTTAAGTGACGGATATCAGTGATGCCGTCTCTGTTTATTTTGTCCTAATAATCAAAGACGGCATTACTTTTATCTGACAGTTAAAGTTAGTCGACAGGTGGTGAAACAGGCCCTAAATCTTGTTACATAGAGCTGAAACTTTGTGGTTAGAACTATACGTCTTATTTGACTAAACGATTCGTAGTGCCTTTGCCGAAGTTTTGCGGTTGGTGGTTTCACGATTAATACGTAACGAACGAGTAAGTAGTTGGTAAGTTATCGAAATGTACGAAATGGTATTTCAATTTGCCTTTTATAGGTGTCTTGAATGAAATGAAATGAATTTATTAATCAATCAGAAGTACAAGCGAGAAGCTAGGATATCTGTCTTGCTATTACTAAGATTGCAAAGGACAGACAAGACAGTGAAAATAATTGTTCTAACACAATACTGTGTGACCAGTATTGAGGACAATCGCGCATGGAGTTTGTCTAGCTGTGTAGGGGAGCGAAAGTTTTTGTTTTACAAAAGAGTGTTTTTGAGAAAGTGATAGTTTTGGCTTATTTTGAATAAGATTTCATATTTACAATGAGGAGATTTGCAGGAAAACCAAAGCCACTAACATAGCTCAAAGAGCTGCTAGATTTAAGTGGCAGTGGGAAATGTACTTTTCTCGTAAAACCCATGGCCGATAGAGGAAAGGTTCTGAAGTGGCGACCGCGAACTGGAAGACGTAGTATGGGAAGGCCCCAATAAGATAGCCGACGATCTGGTAAAAGCGAAGAACCGATCATTATGGAACTCTTTGAGAGAGCCCTTTGTCTAGCACTGGACATTTTTTTATTTATTTTTTATTTATTTGGCAAAAACACTTAATTCATAATGTTACAATTTTTCGTCAGACTCCAAACTAGGCTGAGCCTGTAACTTGGTAGTCTGCGAGTGTGAATACAGATTAACAATAAAAAAATATCATGGGACACTTGACACCAATTTTATTGACCTAGTCCCAAACTAATCAAAGCTTGTACTATGGACACTAGGCAACGGATAAACATACTTATATAGATAAATACATACTTAAATACATATTAAACATCCAAGACCCGAGAACAAACATTCGTATTATTCATACAAATATCTGCCCCGGCCGGGATTCGAACCCGGGACCTTAAGCTTCGTAGTCAGGTTCTCTAACCACTTGGCCATCCGGTCGTCAATAGTTTAATTATGATTATGTTACCGCTACGTCTAAATTTATACAATGAAATAAATTATGTTAAAACCTACAACTAAATAGCTATTAGAATTTCAGAATTAATAATTCGACATCTTTCGGCTTTCGGCTATATGCCGATATGTCGATGCTTTCTCACTTACAAGGACAGGTGAACATGACTCATAACCTCTACTTTGTGTAACACCCCATTAATTATTACGAAGTTGTCTATCGTTCATCACTTGTTACGAGTATTGATTAATGCGGATACTATCGAGGTCAGTTAGTGCACCGACCGTGAAACAACCGCAAGCTAGTGTGGTCATGAACAAACAGAAACAAACCCTCCTATCTTAACTATAAGTTCAAATTCCACTGTTCATCTACACACACGCTGTGCACTAGCCGAAGCGAAAATTGCTAAGGTCACCATCTTTATGGAAAATGGATGGATGAGTGGGCAAACTGATAAATGAGGAGCTCGGAGCTTATGCAGGGAGTGATAAATGATGCGTTTTAATTAAAAAAGTGAAGCACGAAGCGTAAGTTGTAATTCTTTTTCAACACATTTTGTTTAACTATTATAAGAGGTTTCCTTGTATAAAAGCGTAAATTTATTTCAGGTCTAGTCGGATTTTGAACTCATATTTATTATCTTATTGGGCCAACTGTGCTTTGTCAATAATTTTTGTTAACTTTAAAAGAATAATCAACAAGTCAAGTGAAGTTAATTTCTTCATGAGATAATCAAGAATTAATCAGGCGCAGTCAAACAGTGTACGTTTTTAATTTATTAGGTTTTTAAATGTCAGCAAGACAATGCTACAAGTAAAATAGTGAGCTTTTATAATGTGTCTCTTATGCGTCACGTTAACGTCATACATCAAGTTTGTAAACTTCATAATTTGGCCTTTAACAATGATAGAGAAGTTTTTAACTTATGTTTAAAAACAAAAAATATATATTTGTATTACTAAACTTATTTTTCTGTATTTTCTGGTAATGACCATTGCTGTGTTGTAATTATGGCATTATCTGCTACTTGTTTGTTTTGTATAGTACTACTGACATTGTATCCGCACGTTCAGTACATGACATTGACATTTTCTATTATTATTGTTAGTTTTATTATTATTCTAAATCTTGATTATTATTTTTTATTTTTCATCAATTTTAATGATTCAATGACATATAATGAGCGTATTAGCGTATCTGCCGAATATTGTGCGCCATACACTGGCTGATTGTGACGAACTTCAATGTAATTGTTACCATTTATGTAATCACTCACTTTCTGACAATAAATGATTGGTTGATTGATTGGCCAAAAATGTATTACCAGATAGATAGATTTATTATCAATGAATTGAGCCAAGAGCGTGTCGGACACGCCCAAAATAGGGTTCCGTAGCCATTACGAAAAAATAAGTAATATTTTTCTAAGGGTTCCGTTTTTGCCATTTTGGCTCCGGAACCCTAAAAAGGTGTATAGTGAGCCTGGCTACCCTACAAAAAACGTGAGCGCGTATACTTAACATTAGTCAGTTTTAGTTATTCGTTGAGAAAACAAACACAGAACTGTTAAAATAAAAGGTTGTTAATTGAAATAGCTACGTGATTTGTAAGCAGGAACTGTAAATAATCAATGAATGGTTGTGAGCTTGTAGCAGCGCAGCTGACGCTTGCCATTACGTAGCCGTAGCACGATTGTAATATTGAAATACAGCCGCGTGTTCCGTAGCAATACGTCGTAGCACTTCGTAGTTACAATCGGTCTGCTTGCTTTGCATCGTCACTAAAATGTACTTCACACCAGTTATATTTACGTAAAATACATTATAAATTGTAATTAATCTTTGTGGAGATTTCATGCGTAAACTATGTGAGTAAACTATGATCAAAAATTATGTTTTTGTTACATAAAAAAGCGTAAACAAAGAACCGACATGAAATTAGCTGCGCTGAGCGATGATAGATAAATTAGTCGTTTCTATTGGTTCATGACAGACACATTTCTCGCACCGCATCCTCTTACATCTCTGGTAGAATCGCAGCTTTGTGGTACGTACCATTTTTGAGAAAAACATTATTGCAAGCGTTAACAATGACGCACGAAGAACCCTTTTGTTTGATATTTCACTGCGTAGGTAGTAAAGTTCCTCGAGTATAAGTCAAGTTCCCGTCTTTATCTACGTTTGTGCGGAGAGGCAGGTAAGATGAATTATTACCCCGTTCCGGTAGACGCCCATTAAGGCGTTTTACACAGGGTAACATAACATTTTCCGCGGTTAATGAAAACGCTGGTTTATTAAGTAGGCGTTCTGTTGAAATAATTACTGTTATGTAAACGATTTAGCTACTGATAAAGCTATACTGCTGAAGTGGATGGTAATTTTAAGTGCTAGTAAAACATTGTTTGAGTTACGCCTGCGTTATGAAATAACGACGGCCTTTTGAATCGCGCTATGGAGCACAAGACTTGTAATTTAAATAAAAAAAGAAAGAAACTTATTCTTTCTTTTTTTACTTGTAGTCGTTACTATGTGCCCTGAGCAAGATAGAGTCAGTTGAGTATCGAGATGACTGTTGTCAAACGAGTGATAACAGAAGTTGATTGAATCAGACTTTTGTGGAGATCTATATTATTAATGAAAGTAAAATGAGCTTAAAGGCCACAAGGGCTTTGTTCGGCAGTAGACGTCTTCCGGTTAATGATAATCAATGCTATGATTTATTATAATTTTTACGCAAGCAAATAAAATTACCACAAAAATATTTTCAAAAATCACATCGTCTTGTCAAAAAGAAGCATTGAGCTCCAAAAGTCGTCAAAATTGTATTAACCTACTTCAAATTTCAAATATTTCAAATATTTGAAATTCGAAATCTACTTCGTATTTCAGAGCATCATTCTAGCAATAATATACTTCATTTTTTTTGCATTAGAAAGAAGGTTAGCGATCTTGACGTGAATTTATATTGAAAAACACTTTTGAAAAATAAATCAAAGCAAACATGTAACAACTAGATATGTAGAACCTGATTATGATCATTTAGATCATACTGTTTTAAAAAAAATCGTTTTTCAATAAAAAGACTCGTCAAAATTGTTTACCTTTTTTCTAATGCTAAAAAAAACGAAGTATAGATATAGTTTAATGTAAGTAGATGTAGTAAGTAATAAATTACCTTTAATGAGCTCCAAATATTTTGGTGCAGTGGACCCGTCTGCCCGTGATCATGATGCATGCGAAGCAAATGCGTCGATGTAGGCACCAGGATCTAATTAAAGGTAATAATCATTGTCTACAACTCGTAAAAAATATATTATAATATATCCAAAAAAAATAGGGGCCACGAAGTATCATAGTAAAACGAAAATATTATAATAAATATAACTCGTGATAACATAACATTCCTTGTCCTAAAAAGTATTTTGTTATTACAACATAACACATTACAAATACATTTTCATTCGATTCAATTCGACAAAAAAAAAACGCAAACGCGGGTATTTTATGATTTTACCGTAACGGTAAAGTCTACAGTAAAATCTATTAGTCTAACGCCAGTTTTTGTATAGAATACGCTCAGTGTAAACCAACCTAACTGCCGAAGGCAGGCATATCAAGGGACTGTGTTTTCGTTGCTATCAGCGGGGCGATTGTTCTTCAAGATCGGTAATTAGTTATGTCTGTCAACAGCCTAGCAATTAGATAAGATACTGTGCTTCATTCTTATTTATTAAATTACTAAAGATAAAATAATATTGAACAGACAGTTGCTTTATCAAACGTAAACAACAGAATAAATCACGCAGAATAATTAAAGATACCTCAAACTCAAAGTCAAAATATCTTTATTCAATTTAGGCTACAACAAGGACTTATTAATGTCAAAAAAAATCTACCACTGATTCGGAAAAACCTCTGTTGAGAAGAATCCGGCAAGAAACTCAACGAGGTATATATTTTTTAAAACAGATTTACAATATTATTGAATGATATTACATCACAAGTTTTTAAATACTACTTTATTTCTAACATATTTGAAGTAAGGGATCGCCAATGCGGATCGGAATTATTTCCAAATATCCCTGTTCATGATATAATCAACCTATTATAAACAATGCAAGTTGAGTTAGTAGGATGACACGTTACATAATATATTCTTTCTATTTTCCATTCCAGTATATCATCTAAAATTTGCATATTACGGCTTACCTACGATATGATAAACACATTTGAATATGAATAAGCTGGCGCAGTAAACAATACTGTATCGTGTTAGATTTTATTCCTAATTTCAATTATAATTGCGATGTTGCAAAAAAAGAAAATATGTCATTGTTGGTTTAGCAAGCCCAGTAAAGTCTCAAAGTTTTTTTTTAATCCACATAATTATAGGATTTATTTTATCGTGATATTATAATTGAACGTGATATATTAAATGTATCGACCCGGAGAACTGACGTCTTAAATCGAGTTTAGCCCGACATGTTACTCCCGACATGCTAATCCGTAGCCCTTCGGAGCAACACGACTTGGCGGCTGCTGCAACACGCGCAATGCGCGCAGCCGCTCTGCTCGCGCGACTATATACCCAGCGAAACTGACACCGGCGCACAACTACCCGCGTTTTCATCGTCATTTTCATTATAACTGTCAAATGTAGCACACATTACTAACAACATCGCTCTGCAAAGGTACGTTCACACTAACCGATGACGCAACACGAGTATTTAACACCGTTTTCCAACTCGGAGGTACCGCCCAACCACTATCCCGGTTAAAATTCGGATGACGAGTAATCTAGATGGCTTCACGCACTTTCCGCGGAATGAAAAATGAACGTGATATGTTCAATTAAGAAGCATTTTGGAGAACAAGCTTTTGTTGAAATTTCACTATGTGATAATATTTAATCATTGATTGATAATAGTAATACAAATTCCGAACGACAAACTTGTTCCATTGAAAAGTCTGAACTTATCATTCACAATCTAACTATAAAATATTCTCGAATAAATTTCAAAGTCTATTGAGGTTTTTCAATCAAATGATATTACAGTAAGCCACGGGCAACAATTGAGACGGTTGATAATCCGTCTCGAGGGAAAGAACCTATCGAAATCTGCTTAATAACATCAGTGTCGCTAAAACGCCGCCTTTTTATTTAATTTCGGTCAGTGTCGATTGAATTATGTAGATCGTGATCAAATTAAACTTAGTATAAATCCGAGAACAAGGAGAGCTCTGAGATTAGGGTTCGTCGTAAATCGTGGACATTTCAATGGAAATGGGGCGTTACGGTCTGAGTGCACGCGATCATAAAAACGAACGTAACACTATGTTTGTGAAGAGATACGAGCACAAAACGCAAATTCTACTAGAATGAAGACTAACTATTATGCTAATATTAAGGTAGGTACCGCAAGAACAATCTTGGGTAGAAAATGAATAATGATATTTATATTGTCTTAATCCGTCCAGTGGTTTTTGAGAAATATGCGGTAATAAAGAATACCTACTTACGAGTATATACAAGACACGCGCACGCGCGAAAAACAATACCTCTCCTTGCAGTCGGGTAAAAATATGAAAGACCATTGGTACACACCCTAGTATTTTATGATCTTGTATCAAAATCCAATCATAAGTTTTAACTATGCATAATATGTCAAAATAGAGGTCTTCCCTCAATCTAACAAGTAGTACAGGGACACAATTCTTCGAACTCGCGTTGAGCTTACATGAAAATCGAGTTGGGGTTCAATTTTGAAGTTCTGACCTATCCTCGCGTCCCGGGAAGATATTGCTGGCAAGTTAGATAGCCCCCGGATATTGGCTGGTGCGATTGCTCTGAACGAATTGCGAGGTAGTTTCCAATTAACCCGTAGCACTGCACGTTTGTTCTAGTTGTATGACTTGCTTGATTGGGAATCTTTGATAGTCATCAAATAGGTTAGTTAGTTAAGAAAGTTCATTATTTAGTAAAGGTAAGGTATCGCGAATTGGAAAGTTAAATTCATTATATACAATTATGTGCCCAATCAGTATTTGTTAGTTTTAAAACAGGTGCATAGAATCTTATTAAGCATTCGTGATGTACTTTTTCATTATTTAAGTAAAAGAACTACAAAAAAGATATACCCATGCCGTGGTTTTCTTTTCCCAGGTACAATATGAAAATCCCTCGTTCACAATTTTATTACATTAAGAATCCGTTTCATCGAATTTCATTATGGTGTTCTCGTATACCAATATACTTACATAAAATCATAATACCATAATGTTTTCGGGTTTAAAATTATAATTCGAATTACTTAACGATTTCAAAGGATACCTGCTAAGTTCAATTAAGCAGTAGTTCGATTATGATTTCTTTTTTATTTTAAGTCACAAGGACTATAATATTTTGTAACTTAGGGCGGTTTCGCACAACATCCGATCCGAATCCGATCTGAACCCGTGAAAATACGGCCCGGCGTAGTTTTAGAACTTTTGTATGGTAGTTTACGCACTACATCGGAGAGAAATCGGATGATGAAACCATACAAAAGTTCTACGACTACGCCGGACCGTATTTTCACGGGTTCGGATCGGATTCGGATTAGTTTAAATATTTCTTTCTACTCTCGGCAATAGCCTGAAGTTAAGGCTAAATATTTAAACGCGCATTTAAACGGCTTTGAACGAGGTGCAAACCTTCAATAATAATTTGCAAGTTTTCCAATTCCAATTCGGGCTAGAATAAAATTATTTGCAGTGCGGCTGCGAAACCGTGTCAGGGATTCAACTTAAGGATTTTGTAATCGTCTATCAAGACCTTAGCAGATATTGTGTTAACACCTCTTCATGACTTAGTGATATATTTTTATTGGGTCGAGTCACCTGAGCCAAATGCACCAGGTCCTTGCTTTTATTTACGTAATTTTAGTATTCAATATTTAAATTAGTGATATTTCGAACCATGAAAGATCTCAATAATTAGTATTTGAAATTGATTTTCGTTTGGCTAAATATTTGTTGCAATGGGTTTTGTAGTAAATGGCAAGCTTACGCATAAGCATACGCCTAATTAATAATTATTCCGTTTGAACTTATTTAAAAAGAATACGTAAAATTAAAGGCTGACCAGGAACATAAAAAAACCTGACGCGAGGGCAGCACTTCTACGTTTTATATTGCAACATTTTTTACACTTACTTTACGATACTTCCCAGTCATATTGACAACGGTGTCGGTGATGTTATTTAAAGCAATATTTTCGAATCCCGCGAACTTTTTCTATGAAAAACACTTTTATAGATTGTGAATTATTTTCCTATCAAGGCTATGAATAATATTTGGCATTTTATTTAACACACTAAAACACAAAATAACACTTTAAAATACCACGCGCAAATAACGTTAAACTCTGACAGCACAGACAAATGACATTTGAATTTAGTGTTACCAGTGCAAGAAATAAGTTCTATTGGTTTTCCGCAATATGGCGTGGTTTTTTTATAATTCTAAGCTTTAATTACGAATACTTTTGTAAAAAACATTAGGTAAAATCAACGTAGAACTAATATATGTGATAGGTACAATATTGTTATATGTCCGAAATGGGCAAACTGTTGAAACTTGGTACTATCACATGGCAATTGTGTACGGTTATTCCGTTCCGTTGTTATCGAGTCTGTTAACTTGAATCTAAAAATTATTTTAAAATGTAGACAACGATTTGGCCTGATTGTTAAGCCGACATAGACCTAGGCCATTTGTTATTGATAGCTTGAAACTTGTCCCAAGAGTCGACTTTGCATCTCTGCCACCGGTGCTCTTCGACGGAGTACTTACTACTCGTAATACCGTTTGCAGAGTCATTGTATTGTATACGTTTTTTTACAATAAACGTTTCTTATTTCTCATTTCTAACCTGTTACACTGTACCTACAGAATGGTGATTTATGTATGTAAACCAAGAAACCCATTCAAGATTTATCGAAGCTCCCAAGCATTTAACAGAGCGTTGTCACGCCGCATTACAACTAGGTCCAAAGTTCCCGCACAAACGGACCGAGAGCGAATGCAAATTCGGAAAGCAGATTAAGGGTTAAATTCACCGAGCGCCGGTGTCTACATTAAAATTATTTTCCGCGGCGACCACTCATGCATTATTCACTGCTCTTGAGCGTTGGTAATCTTCACCGCTGTTTTGCCTAACCGCGGTTCTGCCAAACCTTAGCACACTAGCAACGTGGTTGGCAAACATCACCTATCGCCTTCACACTGTAAGCAATGTAATGGAATGCAAAAGGGACGAGTATTTTTTTGGTCATGGTGAATTCTAGCCTGCAGCCTAGACGGCAGCAACGTCTACGTTCTAAAACTTATGGCTTATGCGCGGAAATCAGCTCAAGCCGCAAATTTGTCAGCATTTCATTTGATTTACACTTAATTAATTTTGAATAGGCAATTCTCTGCGAGTTTGGAGCGGAATAGAACGAGTTCATTAATAATAATGGAGGGCTTGTCTTGTTTGTTGCGTAAAAGTCACCCGTATTTTTGTCAGGGTAGCCTTGTACTTAGTAAAATATTAAGCATTGGAGTTTATTAGATTTGGTATAAAGACGAAATGTAAGTGTTTCGTTTCGAGTTTCATTCATTCGTTCATTTTTATTTATAGTAAAAAGTTGCCAAACAAGCTATTCCACTAAATGGGGCCCTTGTTGTATCATCAGTCAAATATGTGGTCTATCGCCCTTAAGTTGATAATCGTTTGGATGTCTTAAAACAATGCCAATAGCCTGTCAACTTGAAAGTTCAACTTTAGCGACATATTCATTTGATAGAAACTTGTTTAAAAATTGATACACCACTTATTCGGCTGATGATACCTAACTATATCTGCCTTAAGTCTTATATAATTATAAAAACAAGCACCGGAGGTGGAAATTATACTCAATAAGATGGTGGAAATGTTTGGAACAATTACAAACAAGAACTGTCGAAATAATTATGTTAAGTGCTTAAACTTGATCTGAGAAATATTCAAACAACAACTAATGCAAATGGCACGCGGTCGGAATATTGTATCACTTTTAGGCTCGAATTAAACTATGCAAAATACGGCAAGCAAAAGTTAAGCGATGGCCACAACTATTACCATCGTGCCGAGTTCTGACGCTGCTTGGTTTTCTCATACAAAGTTGAGATTACAAATAAAATAATTAAAATTGAATTACAAATGGAGTTATTATTAAAATTCTAAAAATGTTTGTTTACATTTTTTTAATAGTTAGTTCTTATAGGTACTTACTGCCAGTAATTGAGATAGAAAAAAAATTCAGCACATTTAATATTATCATAATTATACTTAAGTATAAACTATAACGCGTCAAAGGCGTGACAACATTTTAGATCAACGTTTCCGGTGAAAAATCTTTACGGGGACCATTCATTACGAATACTTTCCAATAGTTTACTTTCTTTTTATTTTTGTTCTTATTTTTTATTCTACTTCTTTATGTAACTTTAAGTATTTAGATATAATTTTGTATTATTCCATGGTTGCTACATGTAAAGCCCGGTTTCCACCGCGAGCGGAGCGGGCTAATTAAATTCAATAAACTCAAACTCAATAACGTACAACGATCGGCTGCATGACAGTACTTACACCGGACCTCTATGAAGTTGGTCGATGTAAGTAAAACTAAGTCATATGAGTCCGCTCCCCTCGAGGTGTAAATTGGGCTTTATATTTTTATAAAATACTTATTTTTTACATTATATTTTTATAGTTTACTGTATGTTATAAAGTAAATGAAGGAACTTTTGTCAAAGACAGATGCTCCATATAATTTATATAGTTCATTTATTTATTCAATAATATTATAATTTATCAAAGATAATTTACATAAAATTTATGTAAATGTCAGTTGTAAGAATTTGTATTGAAATCGTCAAAAGTAATAAGATTAATAATAATATAAAAATAAAATTCTAAGCATGTCATGATATTATGTCACGGTATATTAGGACTGTACACTGGAATTCTGGATTAATATTGGGATGCTTTTACCCGCAGCTATGTTACGGTAAACCTTTAATAGATCTTTTAATTTTGAGATTTTATCCCAATCCCGTGGGAATACCGAGAATCGAAAGCCTAAGCGTTATGTCTAAAATACCAGAGGACGTATTGTCTAAGCCGCGGGCACTTGCAATCGCTTTCGTCATCTCTTTTTACCCTCGTCCCACACCGTGTTAATGGAAAAAGTGATGACAATGATTGTGATGCAAAGTGCGTTAGACAATCTCCATATCAAATTTTATTCAAATCCGTCGGCTGTTTTATTGTGAAGAAGTAGTTTTTTCTTTTTCAACTTGTGTTAGCCATTTTGAAAAGCGACAGCCAAATTTCACAGCCGAATATTGAGCAGGAGCGCTCGGCTGTTAGGCTTGTCCCTTGCTAAATGAATTACGGACCACAGAGCAACGTGGCGTCCCATTAATTATTCATCGTATGTTTTGTAACCTTCGCCCCGCCGAGCTGTGAATGACGTCTACGTAAATAACTTGCGTTTACAAATGCCCTTTCAAATGCCCATGCCAGACTAACAGTACGTTATTTATGTTTCGAATCAGAATGAGTTTATTAAAAGAAGTCTCGGACGCGATAAAAATGTAATGTGCTTTGGTTGGCCAAGAGTGTCTACAGTGTGTTACCGGCAGCCAAGCTGTTTAAAGGCGGTTAAAGTAACGTATTTCTGTCACTTAACCGTGACGTTAATTTAATTAATAAACTAAAATTCATGCTTTGTTTACTTTCTTACAATTGCTTTTATAATTGCCAGCAATGTAAAGCAAAGTAAACTGACAAGTAATAATCGAAGTATCTGCCGGCTGTCTTTTACACTTACTTGCCAATTTATTTTGCTGTACATTGCTGGCAATTATAATTTTGTTAGAAAGTTAATTAAGTCAGAATTTTAGTTTATTAATTAAATTAATGTCACGGTTAAGTTACAGAAATACGTCACTTTAACCCCCCTTAAAAAAAGCCTGGCTGCCGGTAACACGATGTATATTGATAACTAGTTTTTTTTTTCACTTGTCCAGGTGTCACGTTTTAATATTTTATTTGAATCAGATAGAAAAACTAAGTGCTTTCTGTGTGCCTAAACTAGACGTATTAATATCGATCCACTTGAATCCTTCTTTGAATATTCTAACAGGAATGTTTCATGATGAAGTCTCATAAGCCAAACAACGCAATGTCAGAAGTTTTCTTTCCAAAACGTCATGAATAAATGTTTTCATTCTTTAACCCTTAACATGTTTCTGTCACTCTTTTAGTACAGGTAGTTACAACAGACTAAGCATATAATTCCTAATATTTGTACTAACTCTAAGTACTGTTTATGCAAACACGCAATATGTAGGATTACGCCACATTACGCGGGGATTAAATGAAAAGTAAATATGTACGTGCGTAATCCGCCCTACTTAGACTAACTCTCGTAGGGCTGCTAACCATAATTAATACATAATTTTCATTTATCTCCAGATCATTACTCTTAGTACAAATCTTTTACTTCCTAGTGGCGTGCGTGATCAATGTTGTAAGTTCCCACAGGAAAATCATAACGAGGTTAATATTGACAACGTTACATATATGACAGTTTTAGGCGTTGAAGTTTCTAGATTTTAGCAATTAAAATACAAGTAAATAGGAAACTACGCCACTCTCCTTGCACGTAGCAGAGGTAGCAGTCATGTAATAGAGACATCCAGAGTAGAAAGCAAAATGCAAGAAAGAAATTAGAAACTAACAAAAATACAACGTTGCCAGCTCAGCAGGTATAAACGCTCTTGAAGTGCTACCGATCGCGCTAGGATTCGGCGGAAAAGTCGTTACGAATCCAATAAAAGCGGTCACGTCGGTGCAGTGTTCGCGGAGTTGTTCGTACAGATAATACGTGTGTACGTAAATTAAATAGATACCTAGTTATGCTCTCTAAATACTACGAGTATGAGGCCACAGTATCAGATTTTTATTATATAAACAGTTAACGTTCTTAAAAAGCGTGGCATCCCTAGTACTAGAAACACGGCGCTGAATGCTGATCATGGCTGACAGTGTTTGCTCGACTGATTGAAATTTTGACATAGCTGACGCTGATATGATACTGTTGTCTTCTAAAGCAAGGAAATTGTGTTAACTTGTTTTGATTCTCACGTTACACCTAAGGGGTAAGACTATCTAGACTATGCCACTTTATTTACTATTCTTGAATAGTTTTTTGTTCGCAGTACTCCGTTGAAGACATTGTTTGTAGGCCAGGAACCGGACCCAGGACCAGGAAGGTAACTGACAGTAAAGATGCCCGATATGACCGATTTGCTCTAGCCAGTAGCTAGAGCTAGTGGTTCACCGCTAGACAAATGAGTGACCATCACACTAAAGTTGTACCAATTGGGTGCATAAAAAAACTTCATCGGATCAAGATATACCAAGGGCCACAAAACAAACTGAAAACATCGAAATAATGAGAGCACTTTTACATTTTTTGTCCAGAATCCCATGAAAGTAACAATTTTACTTGCTTAATTAATTCACAGTTCAATACATTGAACATATTTGCCACCTATATGGCATATTTGTTTGTATGTTTGTTATTCTGATCTTAAAAAGCAATCTCAATCTCTACAGTCTATTGCAAATATGCCCATTTATATAGAGAACCTGACTACAAAGCGTGAGGTCCCGGGTTCGATTCCCGGCCGAGGCAGATATTTGTATGAATAATACGAATGTTTGCTCTCGGGTCTTGGATGTTTAATATGTATTTAAGTATGTATTTATGTATATAAGTATGTTTATCCGTCGCCTAGTATCCATAGTACAAGCTTTGCTTAGTTTGGGACTAAGTCAATTGGTGTCAAGTGTCCCATAATATTTATTTATTTATTGTACGTAATGCCTACACATATAAATTAACCTGCAAGACTAGTTATGAAATTATTTTAAATTTTGAAAAACAGCGCTACATTTGCTACCTTTAGGTTTTGATAAAAGTTATGTGATGAAATTGAAACTTGGATAGTTAAATAAGGCCTGCCCGGGACGACGGAAAGATCTCTAGAACAAAAAACTGACTATTAATAACCGAGTTATTTGCATAATTCAATGAACTAGACAAGAACAGGCTTTTGTTTACTAATTTAAGTTTCAAAGTATCATACGCGTAAATAATTAATATGTATGTATATTTCTAAAATAAACAAACAAAGAGTCATGTAAATATAATGATACAAAAATTCAGACATTGAGACATAAACAATCACTAGGAAAGTGCCTATACCAAGTTATTTCTGACAGAACGTAAACATAACGACTAGCTTCATTATAGTAAAACCTTTTACCATTTAGGGTAAATATTATTGTTGGTTACCTACATATTTGGAGAAATAATACGTTTTCGTAATATTTAGGAACAACATAGCCTACCTACTCATCAGCTAAATTGGCCGCAAATACTTGCATACTTAAAAAGATGAAAGTAGTGTAAATAAGAGTACAAATTTATTGAATAACAATAATACACGGGCCTGAGATCTCCCGACAGCCGGTCATGGACAGTCAGGGTTCTCGGCGCCGGTGTGCCTTCATCGGCCGGAGTGGAAACCCAAGAGGACCCATATAGTCTCTCAGCTCTGGCTTGCCTTCAGTGGCCGTCCAGAGACTAGCGTTAGAGCTATATGCTCCAGGGATGGAAGTGTTAAAGGGCATAACGCCGCGAGTAACTTCTGAGAAAGCGTAGCACACCTCTCGACATCTCTGAGCCCTCATCTTTACGATGTCAAGACGGGGTCCACTTAGTGCAGGGCGAGTACCCGTCAGCGATAACGGTCAGATAAGAAGATGGTTATGGCGGGTGACGTTTTTTAGGGTTCCGTACCTCAAAAGGAAAAAACGGAACCCTTATAGGATCACTTTGTTGTCCGTCCGTCCGTCTGTCAAGACCCTTTTTCTCAGTAACGCGTGGTGTCAAGCTGAAATTGATATAGAATACTCATATCTGCGGTCCCTTGAAGCCTTTGAAAAAATCAAACTTTTAAGTTAACGCAATCAAAAGTTACCGTCATTAAATAACGTGATTCTATACAAATTGCCGTGCATTGAAAACCTATAGGGTACTTTCAGTTGTCATAGAAACTTGAAATTTGGTGTGAAAGTAACTATTAAAACACAACCAACTAAAAAAGTCTGAAAAATCTTGATTTTTTTGAGAAATCAATGATAATATAATCTGACCCCGTCGTATTTTTTAGGATAAGTCTGCTTACACTGGAAGTATTAAATCACTCGGAAAAAGCGGGAATATCTTCAACACACGATTCCCGTTTACATACCTATAAATGTATACGGAACCCTTGGTGCGCGAGTCCGATTCGCACTTACCCGGTTTTTTTCCATTGCAATAGCCAAAATAAATAGTCCATCCTAACTCCGTTTCAATAGCGTAAATTTTTTCATATCTTAATTTCAACAATGTTTCGGCGATTAACGTCTCAACCTGTTTCATTTCGCAACTTTTAATTTCCCAACTGTTTAATATTTCTGAAACTGTAAACATTTCAGGATTTTTATAAAGGTAAGCTAACCTAACCTAAATGGTTTTACACGATGGCCCTGAAACAAATCCTGAAATATTTACAGTTATAGAGTTTGCGAAATGAAAAGTTGCGAAATGAAACAGGTTGCCAAACGTTACATTGCGAAAAGGCAGTACCCGCATTGATATGATCAGGAACGGGTCCCAGCAGAGTTACAGCCACAGCAAACTTCTCAAAGGGGCCTCTACGTGTTAGATCCATATATACACACACACATAAACACAAGCCTCCCAAAAGACCGGGACGAATGGGCCCGAGACTCTTAAAGCGAGAAACAAATAATAATAATAATGTTTTTCCGTCGTATTTTTTCGGATAAGTTCATATTTATCTTGCTTTCTCAAGCTCTAGTAAACTTCAATAAGCTAGTTGAGAAAGCAAGATAAATATCGTCGCTACTTTGAAAAAAGCTGGTATCTCAAAATCGATGATCTTTCCGAGTGAACTCAATGATCATTGCTTTAAAATATTTGCTGACGTATTGGCATACGAACTCAAAGTAGTGACGATATGAACTTTTCTGACATAATACGATGGCAAAACCATAAACTTAATATGCCTATGAGATTAATTAATTGAAACTTTGCTGAATACTCATCGTGAAAAAAGCCTCTTATAAAGCCCCTTTAGCTTTAGCCTTTTTAATTAACTTTGCGAAGATATTTAGAGCTATAAGTAACCTTTTTATATAGCACGTCTCTTGGCCAAGCTTTCCTTTTCCGAGTGACGCTAACTGCGATTAAAGATGGGCATTATGGGCAAGGCAGGCCCTATACTACGAACTGCAAAATTCGAACTTCGTATCTTGCCGTCCCGCTGACGCTAATATTATTTATTACGAGAGTGAGAGGGACGGTACGATACGAACTTCGATTTTCGAATTTTGTCGTAGCCTCCCAGGGTTATATCGACGTTCTCGTGATTGAACGTAGAAATAACTTAATATATTAAGCCAGTCACAGAGCTACAGGTAACTCGAACTCTGTTACGTTATTTTAGTTGGTTAAATGGGATCTTGTCAGACGTGCCGTAACTACACCCGGTGAAAAAAATTGTCAGGGCCTGGAGGGAAACCGCCATAAATCCTTTACCAAACTCATTTTACGTAAAGGAGTTTCTCTTATTTTTAAAAAGAAACCATCTAGCTGCTTTCCAAGATCATACATGACCCGATTAGAATTATGTTTCAGTGAAGATCGAGTCTGAATTCCGGAGCCAAAATGGCAAAAACGGAACCCTTATAGTTTCGCCATGTCTGTCTGTCTGTCTGTCCATCCGTCTGCGGCTTTGCTCAGAGACTATCAATGCTAGAAAGCTGTAATTTTGCACGGATATATATGTAAACTATGCCGAAAAAATGGTACAATATAAAACAAAAAAAATTTTTAGGGTACCTCCCATAGACGTAAAGTGGGCGTGATTTTTTTTCTCACCCAACCCTATAGTGTGGGATATCGTTGGATAGGTCTTTTAAAACCATTAGGGGTTTGGTAAGACATTTTTTCGATTCAGCAATTTGTTTGCGAAATATTCAACTTTAATGTGCAAATTTACATTAAAACCGAGCGTCCCCCCCACCCCTCTAAAATCTAAACCGGTGGATGGAAAAATTTAAAAAAAATCAGGATGGTAGTAAGTATATCAAACTTTCAAGGAAAACTATAACGGTTAAGTTTGCTTGAGAATTATTAGTAGTTTAAGAGTAAATAGCAGCTTAAGGTATAAAATATACCTAAACTAGGAAAGATTCCGTATAAAATACGAAATCTTTAGAAAAATATTACTTGTTTTTTTTCGTAATGGCTACGGAACCCTATTTCGGGCATGTCCGACACGCTCTTGGCCGGTTTTTTAGTTCTCTAATCACGTGTACAGTAGCCAATATCACAGAAAATAAAATTTTATGCTCAGCACCAAAAAGAGCGACTCGTGATATTGTTCTTTAAATTATGATTGGAAAATTAACATACACGAGTAGAAAAAAAAACTTATGGTTTCGGCATCACCCTTGTCTGAATGAAATGATAACCTAACCAACAAAAAGTTGGAAAACCTCCGACATTGAAACTTCAAAGTTCGATATCCCGAAAACGGCAGAACCGATTGTGATAAAACATGTCTAAGAACCATTGCTAAAAAACCTGCTTTCAAATAAAAAAACGGCATTCAAATCGGTTCACCCGTTTAAGAGCTACGGCCCTCTTTTTGCGTGGGGTTAAAAACGAAACTGGTCTTCCTACAATATTTTTATAGTATAAATCAGGTTAGTAACTGATCCATTAGTAATGCTGTAGGTACGAAAAGTTACAAAAGCAATCATAGCCTTAGCAAAATTGCTAGTAGGCGGGACCTCATCTCGGCAGCGGAAGCGAGTTTTAATATCTTGGCACAAGCCAGACCGGAATCTCAAACGAAACCGCAATAAAAACCATGAAAAACAAATGACGATTTTAATCTGCTTTTTTCGTAGTCTTGCAATAATGGTACAAGTAAAGGCCTTTAATAAAAGGAAATCCTGGCGTTTTTTTAACCCCCGACGCAAAAAGAGGGGTGTTATAAGTTTGACCGCTATGTGTGTCTGTCTGTGGCACCGTAGCTCTTAAACGGGTGGACCGATTTGAATGCGGTTTTTTTTTATTTAAAAGCAGGTTTTCTAGCGATGGTTCTTAGACATGTTTTATCAAAATCAGTTTTGCCGTTTCGAGATCATCAGCTCTTTTGTTCGCTGCGGTAGGAATCTTAGACGCGTAATACTTTCAAACATGTGGGGCCTAAAATTTGAAACACCCATGTGTGCTATATACCTAACTATGCACGATTATGGAATTCTCGGCCTGATGCTGCAGCCAGGATATCCAGAACACTAGTAGGTACACTCTTGATAAAACTATAGCAGATAAATATCGTGTTTGGATTCGTTTTGATCGGTATTTGATTCTACATACAATGCAATGGTGGCAACAGGATGAGCTGATGCTGCAGCCAGGATATCCAGCACACCAGTACACTCTTTAAAAAATAATAGCAGATAGAATAGAATAGAATAGAATAAGCCTTTATTAACACACTTAGAGCAACATAAACATTATTAATAAACGGAAGATATTTTCCACATTAAACTTATAATAACTACTTTTAACATAACTAAGTGCTATAAGCTATAAGTGGGATAAATGGATTGGGCTCAGCGTATGCTGTGGACGCACACAAAGTGCGCATGCACACAGCGCTGATTTACAGCCCAACCCTTTACACTTGCTGCCTATCTTTGTTTATCACTGTGGGTAGGTTCATACACATACACACACGTATGTCGTGTTTGAATTCGTTTTGATCAGTATTTGATTCTACCTACAATGGAATGGTGGCAAAACGACGAGCTGATGCTGCAGCCAGGATATCCAGCACACCAGTATACACTTGAAAAAATAATATAACAAAGTTTAAAATACATGAAATCAAGAACTTAAATTAAAAATTTAAAAAACTTTCGACACAAAAAACTTTAGAAAAATAAAAAAAAACAGAAAAAAAACCGCCGACAAAAAACTCCGCCAAAAAAGAAAACTAAAAAGTAAAAAATAATTATGCACTACCTAGTATACCTGCGGACAATATTTCTTACGCATTCGTTTTTGTGCTACAGTTAACATTGCAAACTTTGTTTTAGAATGAATTAAATTGATTGATTGACATTTTTCTTCTTATATATTAATATTAATTGTAATGACATTTTAGAAATTTTTGATTGACAATGTTATTATGTGTGCATGTTCTATTGTTTTGTTTTGATTATGTTATTACTTACATATATGGGTGATTTATTGTTATGCATTTTTGCCTAGTACCCATTATGATTTCAAACACAATGTATATGTTCTTGAATAAATAAATAATAATAATAATATAATAATAATAGCTCGGCTCCGCGGACGGACAGACAGACAGACATGGCGAAACTGTAAGGGTTCCGTTTTTGCCATTTTGGCTACGGAACCCTAAAAACGTTACGTAAGCGAAATAGGACGAGGTAACACTTTGACATGTGTCAGGCACTTTGACGTTTATGTTGAAAAAAAGGCTTCGCTTCTGAACCTGAAAGAAATCCTAAAATCCTGAAATTCTAGCCAGAAATTCGGGAAAGCTTTTTAAATTCTGAAACTGGTTCGATTAAACATTCACAAATTCACGATGGGACCGTAATGGAACGCACTGTGTTGTTAAATATTGGTATACACAAATGCAAAACGTTTGTCAATATGTGCGCGCAAGTGTGTGTGTGTGTGTTTGTAACTCCTTCACGCTAAAACGTGTACTTATATGGATTCGGATGAAATGTGACATTATATTTAGCTGAAAATTTTGAATAAAGCATAGGCTACTTTTTATCCCGATGTATCTAGTAGGTACGGATTCGAAAAAAAAACAAAATTTTAACTCCTGGGATTATGGACGTGAAATTTAATAAGGCTATTTTTTATCAAGTTAATGGTTGCCAGTACGTAAAATCTGCTGGCAATATTTATTTAGAGAATAACACCGTAGAATTGTAAGGTGTTGGTACTCGGCAATATCAGTCACGATCAATTTATTTATAAATAAATGTCATGGCATAAATATCTGATACGACTCCATTTCTAGGGCTGGTTGTACGTGACAGATATCTGAGCACGCCCCACTGTGGCAGATAAATATTAAATCAGGTGACTGTAACTACAATTTAGTATATAGTATTTATTTATTTGGCAAATCTATATTTACCTATATATTCTAAAGTAACTTACAATATTATGCACCCTGGTAGGGTATAACCACAATTTTAAAATTAACTTAAAAACGATGGTGAAACATGACCTGCCAGGGTCTATATTGGAATCCCTAATATCTTTTGTTCTAATTGTATGTTCCCTAATAACTTTGGTCATAATGATCTTTTGCCATAACACCGTATTCCCTAATGTAAGTGCCATAACTTTTTTTACCCTAGTATTGTATGTCCTAATACTTATGTGCACTATCGTCTTTAGTACTAATGTTCATATGTCCTTATAGTTATATATCCTAATATTGAATGCCATAATCATGGGTATATATTGGAATCCCTAATTTATTTTGTCCTAATTGTATTTTTCCTAATAACTTTGGTCATAATGATCTCTTGCCATAACGACGTTTGCCCTAAACACTATTTGTCATAAAATATACTTAACGTTTACTCTAAGATTTAACACTAGTAACAGTTCGATTCCTTTGGGGACTCAGTGCTAACCTAACCTAACATATTTTTCTGGTAGCAGTTCGTTTCTGTTGGGGACGCCGTTCTAACCTAACCTAACCTACTTTTCTGGTAGCAGTTTGCTTGCATTGGGGACGCAGTTATAACCTAATCTAACCTACTTTTCTGGTAGCAGTTCGTTTCTGTTGGGGACGCAGTTCTAACCTAACCTAACCTACTTTTCTGGTAGCAGTTTGCTTCCGTTGGGGACGCAGTTCTAACCGAACCTAACCTACTTTTCTGGTAGCAGTTCGTTTCCGTTGAGGGGCAGCAGTTGGGTGCCATTCGCGATCCATAAATCGTATTCGCTGCTTATCTAAAATAAGTCACTATTGCAAAATACTACATTTTCGTACTAACTATAAAACTGCGTGGAGAATAAGCTAAACTTTGTCGTGAATAAGACACCCAAGTCGCTACTTCAAAAAATGACCCCGTGGCAGCAATGTGCCGTTATGTGATTGGTTGGAACTCGACGCTATTTTATCGGTAAGAGCGGCCGCATGCCAGTTGCGCCGCGGTTTTTGACAACTTCACTACGATTCTCTGGTGAACAACGGCACATCGCGAAATAACCCGCGGGATCGTTGCTTATTGTTTATGCAATAATGCTGCATCGCAAAATACAGCCATCTTTACGAAAAGGGAAGCTAATTATTTGTGCCTTTTTTTTTGCAATAGTGTTACATTACGAAGTGCAACATTCTTCATGAAAAAGTAAGTATACTACTTATGTCATATGTAGAATTTAGCCTATATTTACGAAACGGAAAACGATTTTTATTGTTAACATTGCAAAATATGCCTGTCTATCGAATAAAGTAAGCCATACTTAAATGATATAATAGCTAATTGGGACACTATGCACCATAGACCATACTCATAACTAGTTTATTTAAAGCAAATATAGCCACTATTTACGAAACAAATTATTTATTCAAGCGTGAATTGGCACTACGCTATGTTATAGTCTTTACTAATAATACAGATGCGAAAGTAACGCTATCTATGTGTCTGTCTGTTACATTTTCACGCCCAAACCACTAAACCGATCCCGATGAAATTTGGCACAGAGATAACTTGAGGCCTAAGATATATACTTATTTTCCCGGAAAATACGAATTTTCCGAGATAAAGGGTTTCTACGCGAGCAAAGTCGCGGGCAACAGCTAGTAGCATTATATTTAATTGACTAGTTTATCACGCTATCACGTTAAACTAAAATATTGTTGGTTGGTTTCAGAGATGATTAGCAACAAAAACTTGCAGTGGCAGAGCAAAAGAAGAAAGGTCTTCTCGGATTTATTAATAAGAATAATATCCCGGATATCAGCCTGTATGTGATAAGGATGGCCTTGAAACAGCTTAAGAACAATAAGGCGCCGGGTGAGGACGGAATCACGCCGTCAGAGCTTCTGAAGGCGGGCGGATCACCGTTCCTTAAAATCCTTCAGAGGATCTTTAATTCAGTCTTGCTCGAAGGTACAACGCCAGAAGCACGGAACAAGAGCGTGGTGGTGTTAAGTTGTTCTTCTAGAAGGGTGATAACACCTTATTGAAGAACTACAGGACCATCTCGCTGTTGAGCCATGTTTATAAGCTGTTTTCCATGGTCATTGTAAATCGTCTCGAACACAGGCTCGATGACTTCCAACAACCCGAACAAGCTGGGTTCCAAAAATGCCATAGTACCGTAGACCACATACATGCTGCAGCAGGTCATACAGGAGACCGAAGAGTCTAACTTGCCGCTATGTCTAGCGTTTGTGGACTACGAGAAAGCCTTTGATTCGGTCGAAACATAGGCAGTGCTTGAGACTCTCCAGCGATGCCATATGACTATCTGTATATCGAAGTGTTGATGTATTTGTATAGAAACGCTACTATGTCCGAGTCTAAGTCCGAGGTCAGAGAACAGGATTCCCTTGAAAAAAGGCGTAAGACAGGGAGATGTCATATCTCAAAAACTGTTTACTGCCACTTTGAAAAACACCTTCAAGCTTCCGGAATGGAAAGGACTAGGCATCAATGTCAACGGCGAATACATTACGCACCTTCGATTTGCCGACGGTATTGTGGTCACAGCAAAGTCGATGGAAGAATTCAGCACGATGCTTGAAGGCTTCAATCGAGTCTCCCAATGGGTAGGCCTCAAAATGAACATGGACAAGATGAAGCTTATGTCGAATGTCCGTGTGGTGACTGCCCCTTTTATGGTTGAGAGTTCGGTTCTTGAAGTTGTTGACGCGTATGTATACCTAGTACATACCGTTCAATTAGGTAGGTCCAACTTGGAGGAGGAGGTCAATCGTCGAATCCAACTCGGATGGGCAGCGTTTGGGAAACTCCGCAACGTCTTTTCGTCCAAAATCCCAAAGAGCCTTAAGACGAAAGTCCAGTATGTTTTGCCAGTGATGACATATGGATCCGAGACGTGGTGCTTCACTATTGGCCTTATAAATAGCTCAAAGTTGCTCAGCGAGCTATGGAGAGAGCTATGCTCGGAGTTTCTTTACGGGATCGAATCAGAAATGAGGAGATACGTAGAAGAACGGGGGTCACATAGCCAAGCGACATAGCCAAGCGAATCAGCTCGTTGAAGTGGCAATAGGCAGGCCATATAGCACGGAGAACAGATGTGATGATGATAATGATGTTTTAGTCAATTTTATCCCACAGGAACTCTTGACCGGGATGAAAAGTATTCCATGTCCTAGAAGATGATTTTGTTCTTATCTGGAGAATTTTATTTTGATTAGTAACAAGTTTTATCATTATACTCAGCGGCGCAAAATTTGGCCCACCCTTCTTACAAAATTACCGATTCTGCATACATTTGAGGGCCAAATTTTTTGCCGCTCAGTATAATTATGTTGTGTTTTTGAAGTACTCAATTTTTATTCTAAAATACACTAAAAAGTTTTAATACGGTAAATATTATAAATCTCGTGATAATAATGTGATTTTGTATGCTTAAATAGGTGTTGTATTATGATAAAAGGTAATAAATGAGAATAATTGAAAGTATCGCAAACGTTAATGTGCAATTAAAACAAAATCTAGACCTTCTCCGACGTCGGAACTTGTGTTCAGACCTTGTTGACAATAATTTTGATGTAAAATTTTTGTGCGCAATACATGATGGGTCGTTATTAAAGAGAAATTTATGTTATATTTTGTGCACAAAATCTGATACGACATTATTCATGATAAATTTACTTTATCACATGAAAAGACAAATAGGTCGTTATTTGTCATACATTCTTGTATTACTGTGTAAGTATTACGAGTTGTGACGTTCTTGCTCATAATAATATTAAAAATATTAAGACTTAACTCAAAGTAGTCACTGTTTTTACTATTTTATTGTTATAAAGATGTGCCATTTCATTATAAGTTTTACTGCAGCTATTCTTGATTAACCAAGGGACTTAATAGCACATAAAATAATGTTTTTAAGTTCATTTTAATGCATTTATAAATAATCCTAAATTAAATTTGTTTTCAGTTTTAATTCGCTTACTGAAAAAAGTTCGATTTTGAGTTGGGCCGTTTAATTGATAAGCAGCGTATGTCCTAATGTAATGTTTGTCCTAATCATCATTTTCCATAACGGTTATTTTCTGAAACCGTAAATATTTCAGAAATTTTGAAGTGGTCATTCTGTAGAACTGTATAGGTTAGGATAGGTTTATTTTATAACAACCCTGAAAAAATTACGGTTTCAGAGAAAAAAGCGTTATGGCAAATGATGATTAGGACGAACATTACATTAGGACTTAAGATGTTATTTGTTATAATATTAGTACATAACAAATTAGGTATTTTGGCATTAGGTCATGTTATATTATGACTAAAGTAATTAGGTATTTTGGCAATAGGTCATGTTATATTATGGCTAAAGTAATTAGGTATTTTGAGCATTAGCTAATGTAATCTTATGGCTTACTCTAGACAAAGAAACCTTATGGATTATAATCTTTATGACTAATGACGATATGTCAAGAGCGTTTAGGACAAAATTGGTATGGCACTTGACTTTAGGACATACGACGGTATGGATCGGGACCGAGACCCGACCTGTCATCATGACATGTCACAATCACAAAAACTTTGGTGTACTTTATTGACTAAGTTAAAACTATTATGGCACAATGATATTCTGTATACAAGGTGTTATTAATTTATTTTTTTATTTAATTATTTTTTAATTCCTTAATTTAGGGAGTTTCAGAGACTTGCTCACCTCCAAACAGCCAAACCACCTTAAATATTAAAAAAATATCAGATGCGCAATCCTGGGGTTAAACAATCCATTTGACTTACACATTACCTTTAAAACTAAAGTGTTAGAAAGTTATTTACTTTAAGCACGAGAACGAAACGAGTGATAGAACATCATTACGGAAAGTGGGCTACAATCGATCTTCGTTGAATGATATTTACCGAGTGAATTCTTCTGCGTGTGCCGCGACGTCTCGGCTGATTCAAGGATGCTTGAATGCGATATCGCCTAATTCTATTGGAGAAAGGAATCGCTGAGTTTCTATCAATCAGTTTCAAGGACATTTTGTAGGAATTAGATTTACTGTGGGCACCTTCTTTTTCAAAATATCGTCGCTATCCACGACTAACCTAATCTAGCTGACTATTTACATTTAAGCTCCTGAGGAATTTGATTCAATTTTATTGTTCTTGACTTTACACTGCCACTCACCATATGTCACATACAAGGAGCAAGAAATTATTTGAAAGCCGCAACAAACAGTTTTGAACAAAAGAATAAGCCGTTTCTAGCAATAAATAGAAACTGCTAAGATTTTATTCAATTCTTTTAACACACAATTCAGTTCTCTGCTAAGTCGGTGTAAAAGAAATATCTTCCGGTACCGACCGCAAGGGAGTCGTAAATTCCATGTGAGCTCCACTTGTAGGTATAATAAGTCTAGGGCAATAAACGGAACTTAAGAATTAATGCAACTTCCTTGTTTTATACTTCGCAGAGAAAAGACGTTAATAAATATTTAAGTAGGTTTCAATTTGCATTTTTTTTACGCGTGAAATTCTTCTCTAAATGTTTAATAAAGTTCAAAGGTTAGGAGTCTTTTTAAGAAAAATAAGAGTTTCTAAATGGCTCAATTCGGAGATTGGTTGACAATAATTAGGTGCTGCCTGGCATATGGCATTGTTCCCACTGCCAATGTTGTTACATAATGGGATAATTCCGGAAATGCCCCGCATTAAATATAGGTTTGTTCCAAATATACCTTGGAATATTGGACGGCTCCTAAATATTTTAAACAATAATAATTAATGATTGCTCTCGAACTCGAAAATTATCATCATCATCATCAGCCTATGTTCGTCCACTGGCTGGACATAGGCCCCCCTAGCCGCGATGTATTATTTATTAGTGACCCCCTCCAAAATCTCAGGCTGCGCCCGCGCCTGCTTCCGGTAGGAGATGGCACCTAAAGAAGAAGAAGAATTATAAAAATCATGGGACAAGTGACATCAATTGATCTAGTCACAAACTAAGATCGTACTGTGGGTACTAGGCAACGGATAAACATTATGGATATGATTGTCGGCGGCCGATCGTAAAATCCGCCAGATCACAAAATTCCTAGGCATATCGTGAAATGGCGCCATTTCATGATATGCCTAAAAGTTGGCCAGGCATATTACGATGTGCCTGAGAAACAATACGGTAGATCGATTAGAGCAACGCATTCATCGATATTCCTATTAGCTCTATACCGCCTATACCGGGTACATCGTGATATGCAGAAAATAAGAAAATGTAGGTACCATCAGCCAAATAAGTGGTCTACCAATTTTTAAACAAATTCCTATCAAATGAATATGTCGCTCAAGTCGAACTTTCAGGTTGACAGACACGTCTATTGGCATTATTGTTTTATGCCATGCAAACGATTATCAACTTTAGGGTGGTAGACCACATACTTGGCTGATGGTACGACGAGCGAAGCGAGGAGTGGTTAGTATTAATTTGTGACTACAACGCATGAGCCGAGCGAGCGAAGCGGCATGCCGCGGCAGCGGCCTGCGAAGTGCCAGAACCGATATGGCAGCATTTCATGATGTGCCTAGGAATTTCATGATCTGCCTAAACTGGCCAAATCATGAAATGACGGCGTTTCATAATATGCCTAGGAATTTCATAATTTGCCTAAACGTCACTAGGCTAATCGTTAAACATTGAGTTTTGAACGATATGGCGGATGTTTCTTAGCCAATTCATGATTTGGCGGATTTTGTGATCGGCAACCGACAGATATAAATACACACTTTATAAATACATAATAAACGATTAAGATTCGAGAACAAACAATACAAAAATATACTCGTATTATTCATACAAATATCTGTCCCGACCGGGGATCGAAATTGGGACTTCTAGCTTCTTAGTCAAGTTCTCGAACTACTGGGCTAACTGGGCAGGTGGTAGCACCTTATGCAAGTTCCGCCCGGATTGCTACCACCACTTTGCTCGCTAACCTACTGTGAACAAGCAGTGCTTGTACTCTTGTGTTTCGGCGTGGAGAGTAAGACAGCCGGTGAAATTACTGGCCCCTGGTGTTGCAGATGTTTATGGGCGGTGGTTATCTCTTACCATCAGGAGACCCACTTGCTCGTTTGCCATCCAGTTGAATAAAAAAAAACCGATCATTATTAAGTAGATTCCAAATGCAATCAAAGTGAATGTCCACCGAATAGCCTCGCAACCACGCTTGTGTTGTCACCCGCCACCGAAATGCTATCAACTACGGCCTCGGCTCACGCTTTATCCTTCTCGAATTTTCTGAAAACTCCGCTGATCGCGGCTGTTCAGAGAATTGCTTTGTTTGTTAAAGCGGTTACTTTAATTTTCTCTCCGGAGGCTTCCGCGCAGTGCGCTTACTTTGCTTTAAGGATTAGGGGCTTACGTTGTTTTTAACAAAAGTACGTCCCTTTGTTCGAATGGCCAATAATGTTAGACCTAAAAGTATTTTTAGAACTACATGAATTATTCACATTTCAACATCCTGTGAAAAAATTCTTCGAACGAGTTTGAGTATTCCTAATGTTTTTTCTGCAAGAGTTAACTTAGCGAATGCGTAATAACCTTCATCCATCAAAGGATATTAAACTTTATGGGCACTTATGAGTGTGTCGTTGAAACTCAAAAGGGAACGTTCTGTACAATATACATTAAATTAAACATTACTTAAATAAAACGTGGTTTCATGTCCTGTTAAAAAAGTTGTGATAGTGTTCAAGATTCTATTTGTCACTTATTTTATTTGTTTTCGAGTTACGATGATTCTAGAAAAATAGAAGTAGGTATTCCTTTTTAACAAACTGATCTATCATTTCGATTTCTGAATGAAATTATTATATTCCGGCTGCGTGATACAGGCAAGGCAAGGCCGGGGTTTCTATTTCCTGCGCATGACAATGAAATAATATTTTTTCAATATTTATGGCTAAAAATAATACTTACTGCATCAGAAAGTTATGTGTAAAGAATAGTGCCCAAGACCAGTCCTTGAATTTCAATGTGACCACTAAATAGTTTCTCAAATCTACAGGTCTTGGCTCAATCAAGTCTTTTGACATTTAAAAACAAATTTCAAACAGCAGCCTAACAAGCTTTTATAAGTAAGATGTTAAAATAATTATGTTTCGAATGTATAGTTGTAAAGGTAGGAAAAATAAGTCAAGTGCTAAACATAGATAGATATTTAAGGTAACATTACCATCATATTATTATTTATTTATTTATATATTGTTTTAAAACATATTACAACACGATTTTCTGTTACTTCAGTAATGTGATACCATCTTTAAACAATAATCATATTTATATTACAGAAAATCCTCTAAAGCATAATTTTATCTGCGCATTTTACTGAACATCTAACTTTTATTTGCCGTTAAACTCTTTAATGTAGCGTAAAATCAACAGTAAGAAGGGTCGGTGCAAAAATGTCGGTCTATTTCTCACTCGTGCGTGAATGGTGGCTGTTTTTCAATGATCAGACAAAGAAAAAACTTGGTACTCCACGATCAATACTTCTTCTGTTCTTGATACTTTACACAGTCTGAGCTACGATACCAGAAATTGAGTATATTTGATCTCCAAAAAGCATATCTTAAAGTCATGTGGTTTTGATAATTTAATGCATTTTAGTAAATGTTTAATAAAACTTTAACTGTCAACTGCAATGGCGTTAAACCACGAATCAAAATTTATAACTATTAATTTACTTGAAAAGAGTACTTTTAAATGTTTGAAAGTAATTAAAAGTTGGCTTTTATTTTTAAGTATTTAATAAATCAAAGTTTTAATGAAATTCTCCAAGCAGAGTGCAGATTAACAAATTACTAACAAATTTCTGTGTTCATGATTCTGAATTCTGACCGAACAGGTTTTTATTTCAATCGATTATTAAAGTTACCATTTAGCTTAATATTAAGTGTAGAAATTTATTATTTAGTTTATTAATGTACAATCACACAGAGAGAATTTAAACTTAGTTACCATTGTTCACAATTTAGCCTTTTACTCGTATAGAGACATAATCAAAGAGCTGGCAGCTTCGTCGGACAAAGAATTAGCTTACCTAGCTATTCAAATAGGGAACGCTGCCAGCATCTTCGGAACCTTCCTTGCCTAAGGCCTTTAACTTCCTTAGTTTTCTAATGATTTTTGTAGCTTATTATATGAATAACATTGGCTTTAAGCAATATAGTATCCCATATTTATTTCAAAGTTCATTTTCTTCGAGATATTTGGCATCAAAGCTAAACAATTTTGAGCCAACTTTTGACCTTTTTTCGTAGAAATAAGTGTTTTTTCAGACAATGTTTGACAAAATCATACAAAATTAAGTATTCATTTGTTTCAAAATCCGGTAGACAAAAATGGAGATAAAAGATTGGAGAACCGATAGCCGTTTGACTTATAATTCTATCTGTAGTGCAAAAGTAGGAGATACGATTGAAATTTTGACAAAAATCGATGAAAACCTCGGCTAGCCCCTTAAGTATAACAATATCTTTTTTTTTTTTTTATTTGCTATTTTTAGTTAAAGATAAAAGTTGAGTTGTGTAAGTAAATATAATTTCATTATCAACGTCATTATTTAGTTAATCAAAATTTTGCCGAGTAATAGGTACATTGATTGACAAGGGAATTCATTATGAAACTTATGCTGAGAAAGTTTCACGATGGGTCAGGATAATTAAATGGTTTGACAGCGTAGCCCTATTATTCTCAATCCCAAACATGACAACGGTGATGTGAACCATGCCGACTTTGGCGACGGTGGCTACTATAACATTCCAATTAGTGGAGCCCTTGTGATACGTTTCAAGGTGGTCAATTTTGGTTGTATAAATACGGGTACATTACACTCACGTCAGAATATTGTCCACATAGTTCTAGCAATCGTAAAGTTCACATTTTACGACTAATTATTCCCTTTCCCTGCCCTTTCTCAAGCAAAAACTTACGCCATATCACATTATTTTTTACAATATTATTTAACAGATATAATTATGGAATGACAACAATAGTACATTACTGCAGAGGCCGGGAAGGAAAGGCTTGCAGGCCGAGTATGTATAGACGGCCGAGCGAAGCGAGGCCCGATATGTATACGAGTCTGGCATGTTCTTTCACGACGAGGCTTGTATAGTGCTTTTCTCAAAACATGCACTAAAATAAATAAAAAATCTTGAAATCAATGTTTTATTCGTAAGACAACTGAAATTGTACCAGACTCAAATTATAACTACCATCTATAATGGCCTTTATCGTAAACAAAAGACTGTTGTCTTGCAGGTCTTGGCCTGCAACAATATATTTTGAAGCCTGTTTTAAGGAACACAACATAAACATTACATAGCATGTTTGAGAAAATGATATTTACAACGATAAGATACCCTGTTACGCTATTCAGTTTCATGGACTGTACATTGGAACCTAAAACTTCACCAAAACTTAGCGTTTGGAAGAATCTTACAGTTTAGATTTCAACTTTATAACAATTTATCGTGTAATTAATGGGCCGAGTTGTAATTTATCGCTCCGCGGCGTATCTGTTAGGTCGTGGCCGAAGACCGAGTAGGTTTACTCGTTAAACATAGCGAGAACTGAATTTAATAGCTGTCCTCGGGTGAAATTTAAATGGAAATATTACCAGCGGAATAGAGTGAAGCTAAACGCTCGTGAATGTGAAATTTTCTGTCTGATTTTTAATAACATATTGAGTATTGCTGAGGTTAGGTTTTATACATGTTTCTGATGTAAATGAAATCGTTAAGCTGTTAAAGACACGGAAATATGACGGGTTTGTGGTATTCAGTTACGATGCGGAATTTGGTGTAAAATTATTTTAAACAATCCGAGTCTTGGCTTATCAGTTGTGTACTCTATAATGAAATGAAACAGAATTTTTGTAACTTTAAAAAGCAAAGAGGCTGAAAATTTTATTTTACACAAAAAAAATTATGTCACAGCGACTGGCTTCGTTGTCTGTTTTTAACTACACAAATATGGTTATTGCATCGTATTTTTCGAAAGGGAAAATATTGGAAATAAAGTTATTCCTAATAGGGTTATTCTATTTTTCAAGTGTCACAATGAAAATGGTGCAGTACACTTTTTTCGAGAAGGGGTGGAAGAACTACTTTACCTCTATTATAGTAAAAGGTATTAATTACAAAGACGAGTGATATTAGTTTTAAGAAGATTCTGAAAAGAGATCAGGCAGTGACGAGACGCCTTTTGAAATGCTAATCAAGTATATTTAGGTACTTCTGGGACATTCCATACTTGCTAAATTCGAAAATATTTTTGGAAACTCACATCCTAAGCGATTTAGTTACTTCTAAAGAGAAAAAATGTGTAAAAAAAAATTTAACCGACTACAAAAAAAACATAAAAATAATTTTCTACCAGTCTGAAGTCGGTGCCTCAGCACGAGCCAGCAGGAGTGGACGTATAGTCGTCTACCTCATCTACATACTATATGAGTATATATAGCCTCAATCACTCCTGCTGGCTCATGCTGAGGCACCGATTTCACACTGGTAGAAAATTATTTTCATGGTTTTTTTGTGGTCGGTTCAATTTTTTGTTATGTATATTTTGTACAGTATGCACGAGTTACTACTAAATATGTCGAAATTACCATAGGTGTCCCTACAATATTTCAAGAGTTCCCTCGATTTCCTTAGGATCCAATCATCAGATCCTGTCCCTTCCATCAGGTGCTTATGGAATGAACGAAAAAAAAATTGTGTCATAAATGACGGAGTTCTGAGGTATCAACATAAAAAAAAGAAAAAAAAAATACAACCGAATTAATAACCTCCTCCTTTTTTGAAGTCGGCTAAAAATATAAATATTTTACAACCCAGACATTGCTACTTGTCGTTTATGGTATTTAGAGCCCGTTATAGGAGGAAAAACAGAAATGGCATGGAATAATGCAAAGGATTGTGGATGCCTTCCTCCGTCGCGAAATGTCCTCAAATAATAAGAAGTGCCATTATCGTTACCCTTCTGAATGTTCGGGATCAGATGAAAGTCACACAGTCATCAAACTTAAGAATATTTTTTTTTTATTTGACCTAAATTCGAATGGCGCTGTAAACGCAACAGCAGTTGATTTTTAACTGACTTTTTTTTAAGTGCGGGTACAGTGCTTAAAGCTTATTAACGAAACTATCGTAAGTACACTCTCGCTTCTTGCTGGTCGCCAATTAGTATTTAAATAATATTTATTTCAAAACTTCAGTCTTCATATTTAACAATAATTAGATACCGACCGAGTTGAGAAACTTCGATGACGCAGTGTAGCATTTGGAATTTCTGTATTGCTCACTAGATGGCGCTAGTAATCGCTACAGGTGCTTTTCCATGACGAATTGTGTTGTCCATCTGTGGCCATATTTGAAAGAATGAGAGAAAGAAAAGACTTTTAAAAGTTTTCTTTATTTATCACTTTTTAGTGATTCGTGGCCAAAGTACATCTCACCACGATTCCATTAAGCCCAAACACGGCTTAGTTACGTTGTTTTATATCAGAGTTCCGTTGCCTACCTTCCGGCTTCAGCATCAGATCAGTTCGAAAGAATCATTCACTTAAAGCTTCTTCTTAGTCGCTTATCTAGGTATATTAATCATGATCGTTTATAGACGAGCGAGCATTACTTAGCTTTGACGAGCTCCATTGGCCATATACGGTCTTCTTCGTCAGGTCCAGTTTACCAAAATGTTACTTTTGAATGTAAATGCTTATCTTAATGCTAAAAATGCCAAAATCGCCATAGGTGTGCCTATAAAATTTAAGGTTTGCCCTCGATTTTCCTAGGATCCCATCATCACATCTTGATTTGCTGACAATGGGACAAAAAAAGAATTTTGAAAATCGGTCTTCAATTGACTGAGTAATCGGTGAACATACCTACATAAAAAAATACAAACATTGGAACATAGAACCTCCTTTTTTGAAGTCGGTTAAAATAATTATTAGTGACATTTGTAAGTGTGACAAAGGAAGGCACCGTAAAAATAAAACAGTGTATTCGACGCGGTGTAACAGAAGCCGATCACATTAACGCCGGTCAAGACGTGAGCAGCCTGTGGATACTGCTAAATGTTTTCCGATAACTATGAGCTTCAATTCAAGCCCTATCCATACATAGGTGATTCTATTTTTTCCTGTTACATAAAAATTCTAGAAAGTTTTAGCTTACGTCGATAATATAGATCTATCGAGAATGACACGTTGATACAAAATTAAATTGTTCTAATTTAACAGCTACTTGCCAAAAAAAAATCTTTTAGTATGTTCAATCTGCCTAGCACTCAAAACGGTAATCCATCATTTTACCGAAAATTGTTTCGTCTATTTTCGTTCCCAAAACACTATTCGCAGAATTTTGTTATCACTTAGGAATCATTTATCGAACTTCGTTTCACCGCTCATACAATTGCTCGAATTACCTTTTACACAAGAATCAACTCATAATATTTTACTTCATCATTTTATTGGTATGTCGACATCACGGAAGAATAAAAACAAGTGGAAGTGCTATGTACAGGTAAGCGGCGGTACGCTTACTCCATGACAGTCGTATTCAACATTGCGTAGAGTATGGTCACGTTTAGTAGTATCGCGACATTCCTTGTTTTTCAGTAATTATGCCGTATTGCTCAATTCTGGAATGTAAAAATGATAGCAGATAAAAAAACTTACTAATGGAGGATTACCTACGTCATCGAGTAAGCGTACCGCCGCTTACCTGTGGCACGCACGCTGCACCTACATTGCACTTCCACGTGTTTTTATTCTTCCGCGGTCGACATAGTCGTTCATCGAATCTCCTTTACTATAATTTTGGTTCATCGTAAGTTTCAGTTCCTAAAATTCTTATAACACAGAAAATCGTTTCATCAGTGTTACTGTACTTGATAATACGTTTCTATGACAATACATTTAATCAAAACACTAATTGAATATTAGATTTAGATGGTATAATATCACGGGTGCCAAATGCAATAAAACATTTGATTTCTTTCGGAGCAGAAGCGACTCGGATAGGTTCGGTTCAGCTCCGCTTCGCTACCGCCTTAGCCTTCGATGTAAGGTTTTTTTTTATAGCAGCCCGGATAATATTTCTTCACAAATGATCTTTGCTGTTGGATTCTTAAATACGAGTGGAGGGTAATTGTGTATTAACTTACGACTGACTGCAATATATCTTCTAAACGTGCTGCAATAATAACAAATGCATCGTTCGATGAAACGTGACCGCGATGAAACATTATTCGTGGCAATCTAAATATATAGGACGTACCGTCTGTGAATCATGTTTCGATAATTTGATACTATTAATAACTGATAATTATATGTCAGGTAAATTCAATGAATCGTTACGCTACGATTTGAGACAGATCCGAAACGATTTGCGATGAAAAGTTGTTCGATTGTATAAAATGTAATGAATTGAAGATTATGCGATTAGAAAAAAAAACGGTAATGAAATTCATGGAATAGTTTTCGATGAACAAACATACAAACACACCTCACACATACTAATATTATTAATGCAATTATACCTATTTAAACAAATCTCTTTTACATTATAACCCCGAAAAATTTTACGAAGACAGATGCGGAGGTACGACTTTCTTACGGAAATACTACAGTTACGGAGGCGGAGGTGAAGTTGCTTTACAATCTTAATTTTAATAGGTAGGTACCTATTGTAACTAGTTCAACTACTTACTTGTACTATTACTTATTCTGTGCTACCACTAGGTAATACAGCTAGGTAATAAGACTTAAGGTAAGTCTACATTAAATATGCACGAAAGCGGAAGCAATTTGCGAGTAGATCGTAACTTAGGCTGTACATCACCCCTTATATAACTTGCTCAGTTTAATTTAGGGTTTATAGCAGACGTGCGCTGTGGTTGCATGCAGTGTAAACACAGCTTTATGTAATTAGGTAGGCGACTTAACTAGCTTTGGGCGAATTGTGTCTAGGTCAACAGTGTTGCGGTAAAAACAAGCTTGCACACTAATAGTAAGGTTTAGTTTTAGTTATTTTTCGCAGTGTTGTTTTCGGAATTTTCCCTAGGGTACCGGTTTTGGCCACCTTAAACCCATTTTTGGCCAGTTCACATTTGAAGTAATATATAAAATTTCACACCTCTCCTTCAGAAAAGTAACATTTCCTCCCTGACGAGAGGGAGCAAAGTTCAACTTTTCTGTTCAAGGCTTTTCTAAGTGTTTTATTGCAAATGCCATTTTTGAAGTTGATAATTGTAAAGCCACGCCATTTTCTATGCTGGTTGTTCTTTAGTAATATTTAGATTTTTTTTTAAGTTTCTTAATGCTCGGTGTGAAAAGTTGTATGAGCCACTCGGGAGCAAAATTATTTTCATCTTGTGCGTTAACACTTGAATCCCTCATTACGCTCAGGATTCTTTCGCTACATTCTGGATTCTCGATTCAATGTACGCCCTCGCTGTTTCTTACAAAAAAAGGTAATTAAATAAAACGTATTGGTTTATTTTTTATAGCAAGAAAAAGAGCGCTGTATCTGACACTTCGTAAAGGGCAAAATCGGCAAAGTTTGAAAATTCTATAATGGAACGGTTTTTGTCGACAATATTATGTTGAAAATTTTAATATAAAGCAACTGCGCAAAGAATTTTTTGACTGTAGCAAATAAGCCAACTTTTTTTGCAATATCGCCACACGATCAAAGCAAGCATTAGGCCCAGAAAGCTCTTTAATAAGTATGCTAATCCAATTTGCGTCACCCTTTCACCGGGCGTTACTTTGAATGAATTTAAAGTACCTACCTTAATCGACCAAATTTATAAGCAAAACCTTTGTTGCATTTAACAGGACTGAGTTTTATTTCTCTGTTAAGTTCTACTGGATCTTCTTTGTGCTCTTGGATACCCGTTGCTGACTCAATATTTCTCGTCTTTCTAGGGTTCTGTACTCGAAAGGTTCAAGCAAAGCCCTCTGCTGTCACTTGCATGTCCGTCTCTCGGTCATCAGTCACATAGGTTTTACAGCCAATGGTTAAATTTTCACAGTACGGTCGGTTTCCTTATAACTTATGTAAACAGTTTTTCATACTAGTTGCATAGAAAAGTAGATACTTATGTTAGGGCACCGACTCAAAGTCTTTAAGGGGGTTCCCATATAGCTATAGGGTGAGTGAGGTCAAGAAAAAAACCTTGACCTACTAATGATTCCGCAATTTTTAGAAAAAATGAAAAAAAGCCGCCAGTCATATTTTTTAGAAAAAAATGTTTCCTAAATTTTTAACTTCTCTTTGGCTTATTGTACCTCAAATTTGGAGATAATGTTTATTATTATGCAGGTATACTTTGCGTTCTGTAATTTTTCCTATTATAAATGTACGGAGCTCTCTGCGAGAGTCCGACTTGCACTTGGCCGCTTTTGTACAGTAACTATAAGGTGCTGTTCATTTGTCGAAAAAAGGTGTTTCCAATACTTACAAAGTGAACAGTGCTCTACCCCAACTTTTTTGCGTTGTAAGTCAAAGGAAACTGTCTAACTCTTGACGTTTCAAACTCTCTCAAAGGCTGTAGGTATAATAAACCTAGTACCAAATAAAAATAAAATTGAATATATCACGAACGTTTCTGTGTAATTCTGATTGAAATAGCCAATGGAGCATACTGAATATCAAGCAGTCACCGCAGGCCTTTGTACAATAAAACGGTGGTATAAAATTTAAGTGCGGCCTAAGAGGGCGGCGCAGTGCCGTTTGTACGGTCCACTCGTAATATAAGATAAAAACCTTCAATTCATGCCAACAATGTCACTGAAGGATACTTAGTAACTCATTTTTGCAAGTAAGGTATTTGATACGATTTGTAAAAACAAAATGTTGGTACCTACCCATAAGTTAATGACAATGGTGATGTTTACGAACTATTAGTAGATGAATCAATACAATGTTATTATTTGATAATTTAACTGAATACGTAATATTTTTATTTCCTGCGGGAATTGTGCAATTCTCCGGGATAAAACTATCCTATCTTTTTCCCCGGAACTCAAACTATCTGTAAGTATAGCAAATTTCATCTAAATCGGTTCATCGGTTTAATCGTGATGAGGTAACAAACAAACAGACTTACAAACTTATGCATTTATAATATTAGTGAGAAGTATGCCAAATTTTAGCTACCTGACTCAGATACCAGGAAGTGGTCAAAAAATGGTTGCAAAATTTACAACTCACAAACTTAAATACGGACGTTGCATGTTATGTTATATAAATGTTTATAATTACTAGCAGAATTTGCAAAAAATGCACGTACATTAGCTTCAAAAGCACGGTAGCATCTGACAGGGATCCTTCTATTTACATTGTACTCCCCCGACCGCGTACGTACGCTATACATGTATTCACATAAATTCTTCCATATTGACACTTAACCGAACCCTTACGGGGGAAATCCTCGTATCTTTTGTCGAATGTTTCCCAAATATTACCAAATTCCCTAAAATGCCTCGCCAAGATTCAATATATCGAGGGCAGAGGGTCACTTCGAGATCACATTGTATCTTCACAAGAATAATGGTGTATTGACGCCACCGTGCTTCCACACTAAAGGTTTCCCTTACTTACTCGTATCTTTATTTATTGGTGCTTTTGTTTTTGTAAGTAATAGGTAATGGTAAGAAATATTCGTGCTAGTAAACGTTGTTTCTGAAGTAGAATAAAATTGCTTCAGTTGTTTTGGAATTTATTAGAAACATTGCAGAAACAATTCGTTCTAACAGATTTTGAAAATACATGCATTGTGACCTGTAGGTACAGTCGGTGCCCTAACATAAGTCTACTCAATCAATGCAAATATCTCTAACTCTATCCACTTTTCTATGCAACTGTTATGAAAAAGTTGATTCATAAGTTCTCCATCTGAACTGAAGCGACCGACTGTACCTATTTTCCTAGATATTCTTTAACCACATTCTGTAAATTACGTTGACAAAGTATTTTTGTTTTGACATTGATTCGATATTTTATCTAAGAGAATATAACAAACGTAAACCAGGTATTTACACAAAGTTTTATTAATAACTCAAACAAAACCTCGTTTGCACAACGTTTGTGACCGAGACGAGCAAGCGTCAGTCATAAATATTAATGTGAAGATTTATTTGCTGTAAATCTAAAATTGTAATACAAGAGCAAACAATAAATATACAAAGGGTTTGACAAGGTTGGGTTATAGAAACTGTATATATTTTTCTTGCCAGCCTTTTGTAGTTCGTATATTATTCATAAATGCGAGCTCACAACAGATACTTTACCAAATATTATTTGTTTCGATATACGTATAATTTGAGGGTTTTTTAGTTGTTCTTGGCAAAAGAATCACCTTAATTTTATAAAATTTTAAATGAGCAGCTGCTATTAGAAGTTTCATTTTGGATTACATAGATAATTTCATGACAGCGAATGTAATGTGCAAATATAGGCATACTATTAAATTCTCTTATATATTTTTAGGGTTCCGGAGCCAAAATGGCAAAAACGGAACCCTTATAGTTTCGCCATGTCTGTCTGCCTGTCTATCCGTCCGTCCGTCCGTGGCTTTGCTCAGGGACTATCAATGCGAGAAAGCTGTAATTTTGCACGGATATATATGTAAACTATGCCGACAAAATGGTACAATAAAAAACTAATAAAAATATATAAAAAAACAGTTCTTTTAAAACCATTAGGGGTTTGCTAAGACGATTTTTCGATTCAGCGATTTGTTTGCGAAATATTCAACTTGAAAGTGCAAATTTTCATGAAAATCGAGCGTCCCCCCCTCTAAAATCTAAACCGGTGGATGGAAAAATTTGAAAAAATTCAGGATGGTAGTAAGTGTATCAAACTTTCAAGGAAAACTATAACGGCTAAGTTTGCTTGATGATTATAAGTAGGTTAAGAGTAAATAGCAGCCTAAGGTATAAAATATACCTAAACTATGAAAGATTCCGTATAAAACACGAAGACCTTAGAAAAATATTACTTATATTTTTTGTAATGGCTACGGAACCCTATTTTGGGCATGTCCGACACGCTCTTGGCCGGTTTTTAAACGTAATAGATGACAGATAACGATTACAATTCGTCTAGTACTTTTGTGACTTAAACGAAAATCGGTAGTACAGAAAAACAGCAAATCGATGCCAACTTAAAAAGAGCGTTATCAAATTTAAGAGACGTTGGGATTTGTTCATACAATACAATAAATCAATCATCGATCCATTGACACGAAAGTCAAATTTTAATGGACGATTATTATTATTTCATTTACGAGAAAGGTATTTTTACAAGCTTTTTCTGTTTATTAATTCTCACTGATTGAGGAAAAAACACAAAGAACGGTAGGTGAACCCATCAAATTAATATCTAATTTTATTATTTACACATGTTTAAACATTTGATAAAGTTTGTTACCAAGAGGAAAGTATCGCTTAAACAAATTCCTTAAGTATTTTGTACATACCGTCTCACGTTTAATCGAGAACCGAATAACTACGTACCAACAAACTTCCCCGGAGCAAACTCCAGTACGAGTAGGTAATTTACTCATAATTACTTTGCACGGTGCTGGCAATCAAGTAAATACGTTACATGGGTCTTTTAAAAGTATCTTTAAGCAAGTACGAAGTTAGGTAATATTCTACTTTAACACTGTTGAAGTTTGATATGTGGCAGTTCAGGCAATTACAATCGCTGGGAGTTGAGGCTTAAAACTTTACATCAAATACAATCTGGAACCGAAAATTTCATTAAAATTGTAGGCGATGTTGTGGCTTTTATCCTCATACTGCTTCGACATTTTCGAGAAAACAAATTTGCTGTAGAAGATATAAAGGAATGAGCATTCTCGGCAAGCAATCCAGTATTTGCTGAAGGAATACTTAACATCGAATAAAAGCGCGTCTACATTATCAATACTGCATTAAGCCAACGTTATACCTATAAAAAATACCCAACATTATCATACAAACAACTTGCAGTCTGGAAAAATTTAAATAACATTTTTTTATTCTGTGTACATTATACATTCCTGTAATACTAAGTGCGTACGCACAGTGTAGAGCAGCGATTACACCGACAAAAGGATCTAAGTCATGAGGACTCTTCAGTTTCCAGCCTGTGACTGAAAGCGTTAGGACTTTGCCTACTTTTATGAACTGGGGACTCGGCTATTAGTAAATTACACATTATTAGTACACGCTGGGTTTGAAATTAAAGGTTACTTAGGTCTGCGAGTAGTAGTGTTTATAAAAACGAACTATAGGTTAAATATTCTGTGTACATAGGTATATCGCTTACTATGTGGTGTAAAATAAAGAGTGATTTATTGTTTTATATTTTAACTTTGCTCATGCACTACCAACCGTCCATCATAGTTACGAATGTGAGACATAATCTAACTGAAGTTTAATAAAAATATGTAAAGAATATAAAGATGTATCGAAAACAAGTAAACAATGTATAGAACCTTGTAATTCGACTGCATATGCCTAACGTATAATTTTATTACAAAGGAATAAATAAAAAGCTACAACATCACTTGATGCTCAGAAACTGTAACAATTATGCTTGTAAAGTTATCGTTTTGTAGCTCAGGTAAAAAATGTATTGAAATCAGAATGAGCTCGGGCATGACTGAAATAAGTTTTATAAATTTATTTTTCATTCCCCGTTGAACAATCAATGTGTCTCTGACATAATAATATTAGACTAGTTAGAAAGAAATGAACAGAGTGTTGTGACTCGGCGGCTTTTGTACCCGTGCAATAGTATGAAGCGACTCGTTAAAATATGAACAGAGTATAAAATTAAGACCTGCCTGAATACAGACAGTACTGAGAAGGAACATTCATAGAATATAACGAGGTAGCTTGATTCATGCACTGAATAGCCTACTTTAAAATATAAATGACTAAAGTCGAAGTTATTTTAATTTCTATGCGAAAAGGGTATTTGAAATAGAACAAGCAATGCTAATGAATTTAAATTGTGAATCTCTTATGAAGGTAAGAAATATTATCTATCTGTGTATAAACCACATCATTTTTAATTTGAATATAAAGTTTTATAGGGCGAGATGACCTGGACGCGGAACTAATACACATTATAAGCTAAAGCAGTACCCTTACCCTTACCCTTTCCGATTACAAAATACGTCTCGATCGCGTTCGCGTTAAAATCTCAATTTGTATGGAAACACGAACATCCCAAACGTTCCGCTAGAGGCGCTGTTCGTGTTCTCATACAAATTGAGATTTTAACGCGAACGCAATCGAGACGTATTTTGTAACCGAAAACTTACACTAAGGGTACTGTATGGAAGCTACGAACAAACTGGTCGAAACGAACACACTCACACAGAACGCGAGCTCTACACGTCCCCGAAGAGGGTCTCGCGGTACTGCAGTCGCGGGTGACGCGTCGAGACGAGTAGTGGCCGCGTTGCGTTGTTTCAATTGGGTCCGCCCCGGACAATCCGCGATAATAAAAACTATGCCTAGAAAATATTGTAGCTGCTTGAACACGGATTCTTCAAAACCGGGGCTTTCATTTTTTGAACTCCCCGCTGATGTTGAAATATAAGAATGATTTACTATTCCTAAATCAAATGCTTTTTCTTTTAACTAAAATGTTTGGCTGTTTTGGTGATAGGTAGGTATTGCCCACTGACTTAAAGTCCATACATTGTGTTAAATTGTTTAAAAAGCGCTCAGGGTTTATTTGTTAAGTGTTTTTATGATGTAAGTAGTTTTATTAATGATACCTACCTATCGTTCAACCAGTTTCTCAGTTGTTGTTTTTTTGTTTATATTTGTTTATTAGAATTAGATTTAAAAAGAGGCTATATTAAATAGTTTTTAATATCCAACACAATGTCAATTGTTATTGGAATAAATTGTATTGAGTTGAATATTGGCCGTTTTAAAAGCGTGCGTTTTTAGTGGTGAAAAATATAATTGATAATACGAAACTTTCAGAATAGTTATTTTTAGCTATTCGACCGACATACAGCGCGAACTAAACATTTTTTAAATTTTACGAAAAATAAGATGACAACCCTAACGCTCCACTGGAGCGAAGGTATTTAACACAAAAAAAATGCCTAGCTTCCATACTGCTTTAGCTTATATAATATACTATGACTAATACGCGAGTGGTCAAATATAGCTCTGGGTAGCGAGATATGGAAATCAAGAAGGCAATTCCCAGCAGTGGGATACTGTTATATGCTAAATATAATAATAAAGTCTTAAAAATAAGCAATAGGTGACACATAATCCGGAAAATCGAATCCGTTTGAACATAAAATATTATAGCTCAAAAGGGACTCCAGCCACAAAAAAATTGTTATGGACAAATTGTTAGTTAAAATAGCTAGCTTTTTAATGAGCATATCCATTTTTCCATTAGTGATTTATCTAATTTGTTTCATTAAAACAGTGTAACTAATTAATAAATCTATATGTGGCTCTATTTATTACGCAAAGCACGCAAAAACATTACTTTACAATATAGGTACGGTAGAGATAATCCACGTTAGTAACTTAAACACACCGTGAGGGCAAAGTGCGCGGAGACGCGACGTGCTTACGATAAATCAAGTTAATAAACACAATATTATTTTAACAGATAGACGAGGCAACCACGCGAAATGATTTATTTTTTCTATAGGAAAAAAATCCACTCCAATGCGCTTAAATTTATTGGTTTTTGCCAAGTGTTACTTATTTGGAAACTTAATTTTGGATATGTAATTATGAATTTAAGTACAGTCAAATCATTTGATTCTTGACCCATAGTAGAACGATCTCACAGTTAGTATCATAATAAATTCCATTGTCAAGCAATGCGATGTCACTATGACTTTTTCTATGAAAAGGTTCCACAGTGGGTCACGATTCAGTTGGTGTAGATGAACTCTAATCAAACCAACTTAGAAAAGTTGTAAAGCCCTCGACTTTAGTAATTTCAAAGTTCATTATCTCGAAAACCTACAGCAAAGAAATTTGCTTTCACATAAAAAACAGCATCAAATTCATCCATTTCAGATCTACGATGTCACAGAGAGACAGACAGACATTAGCGTCAAACTTATAATTATAACACCCCTCTCTTTGCGTCGCGGGTTAAAATTGATTCATAACATAGACACAATTAAATTTATAGCCAAATATGGGCAATAAGGGAAAGAACTTCGTGTAGTTTTGAAAATTGGTACAGTTATAGGTACCTTGCGGCATCCAGATATATACTAAAAGTCAAAGTCCTCAAGGCTGTGCTAAGGGTGTGTAGGGGGGGGGGTGAAGGTACCTTTTTTCAGGTTTTTGCTCATAACTCGAATATTTACACAAAAAACATTACGATACCGCAAGGTATAACTGTACCAATTTTCAAAACTACCTACATGTATTTTTACCCTGATTTTATTATTTTTCTCACCCTTATCAAGATATTTCGCTAATATTTTTTTAATTGAAGTTGTTTCAGTTATCCTTCTTTACTAGATGAATACCACAACTGTGTTTGACTTAGCGTCTTCCGGATTTACCGCGAATTTTTTTTATTGGAAAAGTATTTACGAGTACGCTTTGTTTACATACAAAATTTAATCCGGGGTTGTCTCTTGAAGATGTGACACGCCACGGACTCGTAGCGCTATAAGAACTTTCTTCTTCTTAAATTTAAGAGCTATGCTCTTGTCGGTGGAGTAATCGCCACTCCGCACGGTCTTTGGCCAGCTGTTTGACTTCCTGATACGACAAGACACCCGCCCTTTCCTTCACCTGGTTAAAATAGGCCAGTCTTGGTCTTCCTCTACCTCGTTTTCCTTCTATTTTGCCTTCCAGTAGGTTAAGAAATTAAAATCGTATCTAATTATTTTAACATTTTCTCAATACTCTTTAATTGCGCCTACTAATACGATACAAATGGAAAAAACATTGAAATTCGAAAGTATTTGTGACTGAATTTCCAAACAAAACCTATATTTTCTTCGAACTTCTATCGTATCGTAGAGCCTATATTAGGGTTAAATTTATAGTACCTACAGGGTTTTTTAAGCACGATGTATGTATAACTAATGTAAAACGAAATTACTAATCTTCATAGTGTGTTACTGTACCATAGTAAACTTTCAAGGGAGCCTTCACATGTTAGAACTTCAATTAATCAAGAAGACCTGCACATCGCTGCGGGATGAAAGGGTACGTCAGTAAACAGTGAAGGAGGTTTCCTTTGTGTTTTTTTTTTAATCTGGCTGCTTCCAACCTTATCATGTGTCAGCAGACAGTATCTGGTGTTCCCGTTTTGCTTCAGGCAAAGGTAAGGCTTTCAGTTTAGTGATCGTTAATTAACGTAGAGGTTCATACTAAATAACCTACTACGAGTATTATGTCTACAAAGGAATAAAAGAAGGTACGTTGATATTTTATTTAGGTCAAGATAGCTCAAGAAGCTTCAATTTCTTCATTTGCGCTGTGAAAGTGAACACTAAACTAACTATACCCTCCTAAGTCCTCGCGTACTTTATAAAGGACCAATTAACACTAAGAATAACGGCCGAATGTATTTTATAAAGTACAAATTGTTAATTGAAATTATAACAAAAAATGTAACCGACTAAATATTGTTAAAAAAAATATTCAAGCTTTTTATAAATAGTTTAATTTCAACTGCTCGTCACCTTTTACAAAAAATTGCTTTTTCCGATGCAGAGACGTTCATTATTGAGGAGTCCTCGTGCTTCGTCACCCGTTCCATTTCACCATATGCATTACGATGAGCTTAAATTGTTTATTAACTGTGTTAAAGTAATTGAAATTCAACCCGTGAGGTACTTGTTATTGAGTAGTCGCTCCGTTGGTCAAATGTGGTCTTCATCATCAGTTCCACTTCACTAAATGATGATTTTCAAGAGCAAATGCACGAGTTGCTACTAAATATATCGAAATTACCATAGGTTAACCCTACAATATTTAAAGAGTTCCCTCGATTTCCTTAGGATCCAATCATCAGATCCTGATTTGTTGCTTATGGGACCTTATTGAAAGCATTCTTAGACGAACGAAAATAATTTTCTGAAATCTGTTCATAAATGACGGAGTTATGAGGTAAACATAAAAAAAAACAATAGGATTGATAACCTCCTCCTTTTTTTGAAGTCGGTTAAAAAGAAATCTAAGAATTTTGAAATAATATCCAAAATAACACGTCTAGGTCTTAAGCACTAAGTTTGTTAAAAAATGTCAGGACTCAGGAGGATACTTAAAGAATTCATTGATTCATGCGGTAGGTAGGTACTTTGTAAACACACGTGCACGACAGTTACATATTAAATATACTTATCATGTTTTCATACTCGCCCCTTTAGCTTCCACATTTGTCACACAGGACTAACATCACAAACACCACACAAAAACTAGCTCGTTCCTAACTATTATCAGTTCATTTTCAATGCAAAAACGAGTAAGTATGCGAACAAATGCCACAATAACTAACTAAAATTAGAAAGTGACATTTTAATCTCAAATAAATCCAGCAATTTTTAAACTGCACACATATGTAATGAGTTACTTGTAAATAGATCAGAAAAACCCGTATCAATTTCTTTTTTGTGGCATAAAGAGCCATTTATTAGGAAAGTTAACATTTATTACCCGACTAAGCAGTTCCAGATCGACTTGGCTGTGCTTTTTGTCAATGTCGACCAGACTAACTTGTCCATTCGTCTAAACTTTACCTGCGAGTGAGTTACTGATACTAACTTAGCGATTTCTCGTACCTAAAGGCCGATGCACACCAGATGCGTGTGCGTGACGTGACACGCACACGCGCCAGTTGTAATGTGTGAAATTGTATAGAAAGATGCCAGTTGTACGCACGCCACGCATCAGCGTTTCCACCAGAGATGTGCAAGGATGCGTCGCGAGGAATATGTTTTTCATTAATCAATAGAAACGCTTCATTTACCTCGCCTTCTCCGCTCAGCTGTTTCTACCAGAGATGTGCTGTGCGAGGATGTATAAATGAAGCGTTTCTTCTATTGGTTAATGGAAAACACATCCCTCGTAACACAATTTCGCACATTATTGGTGGAAACGCTGCTTTATGTTGGTATTGCGCAGGTTTATTGTTACCTTTGTCAAAGTCCACTACTTCCACCACAGTCCAAACTCGTATCAAATTATCAGTATCTATGAAATTAATTCTGCTTCAAAAATGAAAAAAAGTTAATTTTCCATATTATAAAAAATATATTGACACTAATCTTTACGCGTTGTCTTGTGTGCGTTTACCAGATACGCTACCCGGCCAAATTAGCTGTTTTTACATTGCTTAGACGTAGTTAAACAATAGTCTGTAGGATATGTTTCAGCAAAAATGTCATATAATTTTTTTTTAGCTTGGTAATTGTTTTTTTTATAGTTTCAAAAAAGATACCGTATCATAGGAAAATGAATTTTCCGTGAACCCTTTCATAAAATCCTCATCATCATAAGCCTTTTTATTTAACACTTAGTCATTAATTTTTAATCAATAATTAATAATGATGTGCACTTCAGTTAAGTCTGCCGATTTTTAAATAATAATTATAAATAGTTATTGAGAAATCGTTACTCACATCTCTCTCTTAGAACGCCGCAATATGGACGATCATTGCGGCGTTCCAAGAGCGAGTTTGTTTAAGAGCCTTTACATTACACCTGGCTGAGCTGGCAACATTGCATTATTGTTAGTAACATAAAAATTAAATGAAAATTCAAAATGTGGTCTGCTAGAACTCTTCTTAATATATAAGTTAATGTGTCTACTCCAATAATTTATTCGTGATAGACTTTTATTTTCTTTTATCTACATGCATATCATAACTTCCCTATTATATGTTCAGAAACGACTATCAAATGGCCTTTATTAAGAAACTTGGTATCTGCGGGTGCATCTTAATGTTTACATTAAAGTATCGGTAATACTTTTTTTAACAATGCATATCTGTACATATTGTAGAAAACTTATGACATGCATGTAGATAATAATTAAGTCAAAGTCAAAGCCAAAGTCAAAGTCAAAGTCAGTCAAAGTCAAAGTCAAAGTCAAAGTCAAAGTCAAAATACAGGCCATATGTGAACATATTATAGAAAACTTATGATATGCATGTAGATAAAGTTATGTATGCGGCTATACATAATTAGGCATTAAAACACTCGTGTGATCTTATTATGAAACTCACCTTCGGCTCGTTTCATAAAACCACACTCGAACTTTAATACCTCTCATTATGCACCAGCCACATAAATAACTATAAAAACCTTTAATAAACATTTGTTCGTTCCAGATCCGCAGCTCAGCAGGCATTAACGCTCTTAACAGTGAAGGTATTTCGGCTGTTGACGATGATAAATACAATTTCGTTCGTAACGCTATGTATTATTGTGATTATTTGATATTGTATTTTTAGTGACCTTACGCGTCGTCACAGGGCGGCCACGCCGTACACAGTACGCGTTCTTGAATCTACATAGGCACGACGACGTCTGTACACGCGTCAATGTGTGCGTGAGCTGCACAGGGACTATTGCAAAACCGTATAGTACTATAAGTGCTACCAATGACATTTAAAGGTACTCATAATTATGTAGGTATGGCTTAGATATGTGCAAATAAATGTAATCGTTAATCTTACCTATTGCGGGGGTATTCTGGCAAAACAGAATAAGTTGTGGCGTCATATTCAGCTGGGAGGCTGAATTTGTTTCAAAATTTTAATTATAATGTGAACACTTTTTTGTCAATGTTTAACCACACTATATTATTTGTTCATGAGCTATGTATGACTGTTTGTGTTCCAAATAAATAAATTGTAAGATCATCATCATCATTATCCCAGCCTATTTACGTCCCACTGCTGGGCACAGGCCGCCTCTCAGAATGAGAGGGCTTGGGCCGTAGTTCCCACGTGGGCCCAGTGCCGCTTAGGAACTTCACACATACCATTGAATTACTTCACAGGTGTTTGCAGGTTTCCTCACGATGTTTTCCTTCGCCGTAAAGCACGGGTCGCACATGAATTTCGAAAAACTCAGAGGTGCGGGCGGGGTTTGAACCCACGATCCTCTGCTTGAGAGGCGATAGATCAAACCACTAGGCCACCACGGCTTCACTGAATAGTAAGATACAAAAAACATATTAAAACGGAAAAACAACAAATTCTTGCATTTAATTTGTATGTTTAGTATCCTAATGTTGAAAAAGAGCACAAGGATTGGGCGGAGCGGAACAAACAGAATCACAATGGGGAGGGCCATCGTATAACTTACGATGAAACACAGCTCGATTATGCATAGCAAGGTACTGAGAAAGAGCTGAAACATGTTTACATAAATAAAGAAATATATCATGGGACACTTGACACCAATTGACCTAGTCTCAAACTAAGCGAAGCTTGTACTATGGATACAGGCAACGGATAAACATACTTATATAGATAAATACATACTTAAATACGTATTAAATATCCAAGACCCGAGAACATTTGTACTATTCATACAAATATCTGCCCCGGCTGGGAATCGAACCCGCGACCTCAAGCTTCGTAGTCAGGTTCTCTAACCACTTGGCCATCCGGTCGTCTATAAACTTTACTATCATACTATTTATCTCTACTGAAGATAAACTAAAAGAATTTCCTTGCTCACCCGCGACCTTATGATAGCTAAGCTTGTGCAAAATATGCGTGTTCATGCAGTTCCTCCACCTCCACACTGTAAGAACACACACAAATCACACAAACCCATCTATCACCACCACCACACCATACTGACGCGTTGCGAACTCAACCAGAGCTCATCTTCAGAGTAACACCATACACCATGCTACCAGTTGCTAACAACTGGTATTCTTAACTGGTGTTCTTACAGTGTGGAGGTGGAGGAACTGCATGAACACGCATATTTTGCATAAGCTTAGCTATCGTAAGGTCGCGGGTGAGCAAGGAAATTCTTTTAGTTCATTGATATGGACCTCCGCAAAGTAACGCCTGATTCAATAAACTACTGAAGGTACTAGCTAACTTACCTATGTAATCACTAGTTCTTACCCACGGCTTTGTCCGCTTTAACCGTTAGATCTGGTCATTAATTGAAATTTTCTTTCACACAATTGCAGTGGAAATTCCGAAAAATTACTTCGTGATACATGAAAAACAACCGTGCTAATGTTCATGTGACTCTAAAGGTAGTGTATCTTTTTACTGCAACTCACCTTACATCACTGAACTCCTGACCGGCTGGGTCGATGGCTGGAAACCGCTATGTGTATCTGTGTATCTGTCTGTGGCACCGCAGCACTTAAACGGGTTAACCGATTTGAATGCGGTTTTTTTTATTTGAAATCAGGTATTTTAGCAATGGTTCTTAGATATGTTTCATCAAAATCGGTTTAACAGTTTTTGAGATATTGAACTTTGAAGTGACAAAGTCGGGGGTTTTCCAACTTTATGTTGGTTAAGTTATTTTAGTAGGTAATATATATAATTCTGATTCACAGGTATATGAGATAGTTTCCATAATGATTTGATTTATGTCCTCCATCCTTAACAACCTTCCATACAAAAAAATACTATACCTAACACGCGGGGAGCAACAGGCGAGAGCTACACTGACGCAGCAAAACAGCGAAAGTTCGTAATCAGCATTCAGGGAGTTGGTATTTCTACCGCGGTAAAACTTTACTTTCTAGTTAGGGCTCACAATACGTGTTTTACTATTTTGTACCTACAACAAAGAGTAGTTTACTACGTACTTAGTTATTTTGTACTGTAGTAACCAGTTAGCAAAGTCAAGCCAAGTCGATTTTTTTAATTAATGAAATGACCAATATGTTGTTTTTCTTTGATCGATGTAGGTCAGTAGCGTAACGTGGGTATCAGCCGCCCGAGGCTTAAGAAAATATTGCCGCCATCTTATTTAGGTACGTTAAGTAATTAATGTACATGGCCATAATATCCAGTATTTTTTACGGCGTGCTGCCTTTTCGGCGAAATATGTTGTGTTGCCGAAAGCCCACGTACACAGATGCCGTGATACCAGCATCATCTAATCACCCGTGGCAGCATAAATTAGCAGCTTTTCATTGTTATGTACATAGATTGTTAACTGTACCTCTTTCTACGGAACATTTTTATTTAGAGTTAAATACTATTTATCAGATAGCGTTGTCGAATATGGGTTTGTGTGATTTGTGTGTGTTCTTACAGTGTGGAGGTGGAGGAACTGCATGAACACGCATATTGTGCATAAGCTTAACTATCGTAAGGTCGCGGGTGAGTAAGGAAATTCTTTTAGTTCATTGATATGGACCTCCGCACAGTAACGCCTGATTCAATAAATGAAATATGTTTCGCCAAATTTCACTTAAAAACCAACCTTTCGCGGAAGTTTCATTTGGCAAACCAATCGTTGGAATAATTTTACTTCGCATTTTTCTTATTTCGCAATAAGAACAAGAGCAGACGTCACTTGGATAGTTCAGAAGGGTTTAAGTTAGGGATGTTAGGTTGTTTTTTATAGCAGCGAGGATAAGCCACTATGAAAGTAGGTTGGATGCCATTCAAATATGTTACTAAATTAAGGTGTGCCAATCATTTGATGGAAACATAAATTACATCTTAAAAAAATCCCAGGTAATAATTTTAATAATAATAATTTATCAAGTTACTAGCCTTTCGTTTATCCCTATTCCTCGAGGACTTTGTAATTTCCCGGGATAAAAACTATGCTGTCCTTCCCCGTAACTAAAACTATCTGTGTACCGAATTTCATCTAAATCGGTTCAGAAGTTTTGACGTGATGGAGTAACAAACAAACAAACAAACAGACTTCCAAACTTTCACATTTATAATGTTAGTGGGATTAGTTGGTTAATGACATGAGTGCGATAAGTTGAGTTGGGAAATAACATATCGCCTAAATAAAAATATGGGATCAATAATTTGGGAGCTAATAATTTGCTAAATAATTTTCGCCGAAACATTAGAAAACCAATTTTTACAACTTTTCGGCGACTGCATTTTATTAAGTTAGTATCAGGAGAAAAACAATTCAAACGACAACCCTAAATCCTACCTAATGAGCCTTGTAAGTTGTATGGCCACGAAACTGTGGGATTAGTAGCAGTTATTCGTCTTAACTTGAGTTTGTTCCAACTTCTCTCATACATTTTTCACGTGGAGCAGCTAACGTGGCAACTTCCAACTCGCTCAACTTTTTACAGGATTGTGTATTGCGCACATTACCGAAAACCTGAGTTGAGTGAGTTTTAGGAAGAAGAGTTTTCTTGTGAGTTGTTTCGAGGCAATACCCAATGTTTATCTTCGGTGGGACCCGCTTAAATCCAATAAAATCTGCTCTAAGTAGATATACGAAATTTAAGCACTCTCATTATCGAAAATCATTACTCTTCCTTTGGCTTTGCCGTAGTCGAGTAAAAAGAGCATTTATTTGTATTGCCAAACAAAGAAATTAATACCTAGATTGATCAGAGTGATTATACTAGAATAGATGAAAATGCGTTTATTGCCAACAATTAGGTAGGTATACAGTATTACATGAGGAGGGTACCTACTCTAAAACTAAGTTAACTTACTAACTATATGCGGGTTCTATAAAAGTTCGTGAGACCTTATTTCTAATGTTGTTGGTGAAGGGGTTAATGAACTTTTATAAAAATCCCGCCTTAACCTAAAAGTATCCCTGCATGCTACTCGACCCATAAAATTGCGGCAAAAGGTTCGGGCATCAGCATAATGCTGACAGTCGGTCTACAGACTGACACTTCAGCGCTGTTTTTCAGGCAGAACCTGTCTAGTATAACTAGTATTATAAGCTTATTTATTTCCACAGGCTAGCGTAGATAGTTTGACAAGAAGACTAGAAATGCCCGGGAGTCGGAGTAGTGTATGTGGATGATTTTGTAAACTACTTTTAAATTGATGTGTAAAACAACAAATCATTAAATTACAATGAACTGTTCTTGTACACATAGCTAGATGTTCCTTTAATTACGAGTAAGGGCATATTTTGGCCGTGTGGTGTCGGTCGAGAATTACACCACCCCCTCTCTTCCCGTGGGTGTCGTAAGAGGCGACTAAGGGATAAACCGGAGGATGGGCAGCAGCGTCCTCCGTGAACTATCGGGTATAACTGCGGTCGCCAACCCGCCTGCCAAGCGTGGCGACTAAGGCATTTTCCCCCCAAGGTACAAGACAAAAGAAAAAACAAATGAACCCACGAAATAAGCCCAGACCCCTAGTCCCCGGCGGCCCTGCTATTCCTGGCTCCGGTAGCGGCCATGGTAATTGGTAACGGCGGGGCAGGGGGTGCTATAGTGAATCACCGGCAGAGGCCCGGCTACCAAAAACGACAAGATCGCGGGATCGCGGTGGATGCGAAAAGCACAAGACCGGTCTGAGTGGAGAGCCTTGGGGGAGGCCTATGTCCAGCAGTGGACGTCTTTCGGCTGACATGATGATGATGATGAAGGGCATATTGCTCTTAGCAGAGTAACTTGCGATCGACTTACTCGAACATGAGTAATAAACCGTGAACGCTCTGTTAAACTGCTGCTGGCGAAAACAATTCGTTCAAACGGAAGGAGTTAAAACTTTTGAAGGAAAAACGTGGGGATTTTACACTGAAAATACAGCAACTTTAGAATTGCGGCTGATGTTTTAGTCCGAAAGTTCACACAAATAAGAGTTTGAGTGACAAGCTAAATCTTAGAAACTCATAAGTAATCATCATATCCACTGCTGGACGAAAGCCTCTTTTAAAGATCTTTCAAAGAGTTCCACACCGAAATCTAATACTGTTTTTAATACGAAAAAGATATTTGTGTTCCCGGATTCCCTCGTCTAATAGTTGGTATGGGTTACACTCCATACTGGACCGGATAATACTGACATGGAAATACCGACCCTGTTTTTGTATACACGCTCATAGTCAGTTTCTATGGGCGTGTTACACGAAAAACACGGTCGATATTTCCATGTTGGTATTAATTATCCGGGCCGGTAAAAAGTGTCACCCGTTGGTATGACATCTCTAAATGTAAGTTGGTATGACATATTTCGTTGGTAAACCCACATGAGGTGCGATTTAAATCTTGTCCGAGAATCCTAAAATTTTCTTTACTTAAAAAAAATGATTTCGTTGAGCAAGCGTATAGGTATTGCCTTATTTTGCTACTCTATTACTATTTTATTAAATATACCTATTATTATTTACATAAAATTGCGTATCTTGACTGGTTCATCATCGCCCAACCATTGCAGTCATAATACTTGAAATTTAGCAGATATATTTGTTGAGGCTCATAGAGTTTTACTATAAAAAATTAAAAAAAAATTTTTTTCAACTGTTTATTATAAATCAGAAAATCATTACGAAATTTTTATAATTACTTAGCTAATAATCTTTATTATTTAAGATTTTATAACTAAGGAGTGCAAAGGGTGGCGAGCCCTCATCTATAATTCACATATGTTTCCATGCTACATGCTACATATATCTATATTGCTTAGTTATTATTATTGTAGGCATATGGTTATTGCCTGGCCTTGTTTACTTCTTATTTGCTTTATTTTAATGTAAGCTAACTGTATTATCATTCCATCTTTAAAATATATTACCATTTTAATTTACTATGAAAAATTTAAATCAAATTACATCACTTATTTATCTGTTTATTTACTTATGTTGTCTTATTACAATATTCAGTGCCTTCTTAATTAAGTTTTTAATACTTTTGGGTTTTTCTAAATACTTTATCTACAACATGCCCGGGGAGGCTGTTCAGCATGAGAGGTAGGCAGGTGGTCCATACCCGTTTGCCATATGCATTATTTGCTTTTGGTATTTTGAAATATTGCTCATTGGGTAAGCTTCTGAGTTTGGAAGGTCTCTCATATCTATTCAGCCTCTCCATCACATCCTTGTATTCTAGTATCACAGCCAATTTTACCTTATCATACACATTCATTACTCTACAATACTGGAATAAATTGGAATAGTTATTTCTATACTGGTGTTTTATTTTCAAAGGAACTATTGCTTTTAGGAGTCTTATTTGAATATTGTAGATCTGTTCCAGGTAGGTTTTATAAGTACGGCCATAGCTGGATATGCCATAGTTAATAACAAGTGCAAGTGCCATGCATGCATGTATGATTATGGGCCACAATGTTAGGGGTAACGCTGGTAGTGATATATGGGGAATGTATAATTATGAATTACTTTAGTCTTTTTATAATTTAGTGACAGTCCCACATCATGTGCCCATTTACACAAATTATTAAATTCACTCTGCATGTGGCTTTCAGCCATCTTTACATTACTGTCTGCTGTTATATAAGATATATATTATATAACATATATATAAGAAGGGATATATGAAATTCAATAAAGGGATCAAATAGGGGTTCAAAGTTTGTATGGAGCGAGTCATTTTTTTCAAGGGTTTTCCATTACAATTGAATAAATATAAATAAAATTATAATTAAAAATAAATTAATTAGTTAAAAACTTTTATACTTTTTAGAAACTACTTAGTTTAGCTTTTTTAGCTTCGATATCAGAACTGCAAGCAAGCAGCAAGCAACTGTAGATAAGACCTGCATGAAAATCGTACAAGTTGCATTACAGTAGCAATCGATTGTTCACTTTAAACTCATTCACTTTACGAATTCACAATGTAAATTGAACAATTTTTCTTCCACGTCTTAATTGGATTTTAGTATGAAATTAGATACGAACTTACTGAATCATCATTATATACGAGTAGCATCTATGTGTACGGCCGAAGCCCTCTCATTCTGAAAATAATTCACCAACACCCAAGCACCCTACGGAACGCTGTAAGCAATATAACCGCTGGAGGCCAGGAGCTTAATAGACATTGTTATTTTAGGCACCTCTGAAACTCCACACTCTCATATTTAGTTTTAATAACAACCCGCCCGAGGTTGCGAGGCTTTTGTACGTTATTCTGGCATCATAATGTCGACACAACGTGATAATGTATCATAATTAAATTAAATAGTTCCGTATTCAATTTCGCGAGGCGCCCGAGCGTTTTATTAAATGCCGTGAGATGAAGTGGTGGAATGTTTGTTTGAAAAATTTATGCCGTGGTTGCCCGTTAATCGGTGCTTTTTGGCAGCTATTTTCATTCGGTTTTTATATATATACTAGCTTATACGAGTTTGCGGCTTTGGTCCGTGGTAAAAACCCGTGCAAAGCTAAACAAATGGCTAGTTTCAACCCACAGAAATTTCCAATAATTCCTCATTGGTGTATCCTCAAGAGATGTCTACCAAATTTCAAGTCTATAGATACCTCCTGTGATCTCAGCTGCACGTTGCCTTGCCATCAGTTATCCATAAATCAATCAGTCACGTAACTTTTTGTGGGTATAAAAGATGTGAGTGAGTATGCAGCTAGAGCACAAGTATAGTTTATTTTATGAGTGATGTGATGTGTGGCGGGACGCATACAGAAGTGACTGGCAACAAGCAAGACCTAATTGCCGACAGGAGAAGTTGGAATTCCGAGGAAGAGGTCTTTGCCTAGCAGTGAGACACAGAAAATGGCTCTATAAAAAGATGGGTTCCATTAATAATATTGATAGGTTATAAAAAACATTAGAGTTCATGAATCCCATTTCCCTTTGTGTAGAAAAAACATGCCACGATGCCTTATTTTTCATTACGTTATGCAACAAAATAATTTCATACAACTTATTTTTAGCACTGGCAGCCACAACCGCAGTAAATTGGGTGGTTAGGAGCTAGTTATCACGTTTCATTCCTGACTACCTACTCATTCTGGGCCTTATTAAAGGGAGGCATACAGCTTACGTTAACATGTTCTAAAATGAAAATAGGTATTTTTGATTTAATGTTCTTTTTCGATCATATTCGTTCTTTTACCGCCATGCGATCAAGAAAACTCATTAATTAGCAACAAGATATGCATTTAAATGTCAATAAAATTATAAACCTGCTTTTATAAGGAAAGTAGCATACCTATGATAAGTTCAACCTTACGAGTAATATTGAATTTCATAACTTTTACTTAAGCAGAGCTTTAAACCGTGTCAAAATTTTAACGTATGACGTCCTGAATAAGCCTAAAAGTTAATATTTTTTTAACAAGCTTTCCAAAGTTATTGTCAAGTTTATGAAAATTCTCAGGTAAATTGAAAAGTTGCTTCACAAAGCTTCCGTTTAGACACATCCAGAAGTTGGCACGATTTACGCGAAATATGCGTCGAATTGTACGCCCGCGGGTCGGTTCCGCTCGTTTCCTTTTTTCCTACGTGCCTGAGGTTTCGTTCCGGTAGTTCATCAGCGTGAACAAAGGTGTTCTCAGTGTTCCATATATTCATGAAGGCGCGATTTGGAGCACACCTGGTCGCAATTCTGGGACTTGGAAAAAAGGGGTTAAGTTGAAAGCGCTGTAATTTAATTTGTTTTGTTGTAACTATAATTAATGTTGAATTACTTTTTGTTGTTGTTATCAGCTGTCGTGTTTATTCGAATGCCACCTCCGCAACAAGACAGTCTGATTATGCTAGTTTATTTAGCTAGTCAGGGGCGTACCCAGCTTCTGGCCCATGCAAGTCACATTTTTTTAAAGGTTGAATTCCCTGTGCTTGTTTTCTCGTTCACACAACACGTCTTGCCAGGTTTAGCTTAAGATGGTCTAGACGAGATCACGTTAAGGCAAACGATGCACTTAATGATCATTGGTTAAATTATTTTGCGCATTTTCGTAATTACTTTTATTCTTTTCTCACTTGAGTTCTCCAGATCGAATTTCAAATCTGTTAAATATCTAATTCAATGACATAAGCAAAAACAATTCACCGTATTAACCCATAATACTAGCAACGCTATTGGAAGGTGTTGTACGAGGCGCGTTAAAAGTAAAGTCTCGGGTATTTTTATTCGAAGCGAAATTATTTTGCGTTAAGTCTCTATAGTTGCACAGTAGCGCTGGTTAACGCTTACCTAGCTGCTCGCAAATAGAAAGAATAACCAGCTTATTATTTTGAAAAGTAGCTCTTGTTAGTTCTTACAAAGTGGCTTTAATAAAACCGGGACAGTTTCTACCGTGCTTTATTTTACTTTTTTGAGTGCTTGTGTAAATAACGTTGTTAATTAATCTTGCTGGGTAGCACTAGGTACTTTGCATTAGCCAACTTTGTTGTAACATGAATGTAGGTATTGTTTTTAAAACATTTCTTTAAGATTTAAGCAACTAATTTCGTACGTATTTGTGTTAAACTTCGAAGTGAATACTGAAAAAAACGAAGGGTATTTTTTCGATCATTTGCAACATGATTTTTTTAATCTTATAACTACTTTGTGTTGGGTAATGAAAATAATATTTATTTGATTAGTCATCGTAATTTAAATTTCCAAAATGTATTCATTCCATTTCGGAAATCTCTCCTATCGCTCGGTTTATACAATCAGACCTGAGCGAGAGGACCCATTGGATGACGGGCGCAGGCATGTCAATATCAATGTTATCAGCACCAGCCTACTTTTATAGAGAAGAGGAGGAAAAAAGGTACGAGAATAGGGTTAAGAACGAAAATCTGAAATTTAATGTTTCGGGGTTAATTAGTAAGCAATATTTTTAGAAGTAATTGAGTAATTGATCATTTATTGAATCAGGCCTTATTTTGCGGAGGTCCATATCAATCAAGAACTGTGTATGCATGTAGGAACAGACACAAATCACACAAACCCATCTATTACCACCACCACACACTGACACTGACGCGTTTAAAACTCAACCAGAGCTCATTTTCAGAGCAGCACAACCATACACCATGCTACCAAATGTTACACTGACAAACCAAAACAAATATTTTAATTTGCCACTGTAACCAAGTACCCACTTTATTTTTCACAAAAAACTACCCACAAAAATGAATAAATTTAAACGTCACTTAAAACTACCTTGAATTTTTGTTTAAGCGCTCGGTTGTTTTATGTGATAAGCACTGCACGCACATCATTTTTTATCAGATAATCTAATTACCAAACTTTGCCTTGCAGCGGATGTGCTTTCCGCATGCGCTCACCGCGTAAGGCAATGTTTGGTAATTAGATTATCTGATGCAAATTGATGTAAGTACGTCAAACGCATTGCATTTAACGCAGCGTTTATTGCATAAAACAATCGAGCGCTTTATTGTTTCAGTTCATAGATTTGACCACTCTGTAATTTTTATACGAATGCTAAATCTCACAAATATTATAAGTCTTTACTTCCTGTAGAATTTACCATCGGAATCTCCAGTATTAGGCAGAATTATCCCCACTAACTAGCCAAGAACTGCTCGAAGACATTATTGAAAGCCTTAGCTTACACGGCGAAGATTATTCTGATTATGCAAGATTAATCTGCCCGCGCTTAGAAGGTAAACTAGTAGCAGGTTCTGGGGCTTAGCAATAGGGGATTTGAAATGGAAACTTCACTAAGTTCACAAATCTGTTGACGGTGTGAGGACTAAGCCTTAAAGGTACGCACCTGCGGTCATTTTGGGGTAGATAGTGTTTAACCTGACGCTTTAACAAACAGCTGAATAAACAATTTTTCCGCTATCCTATAGCTATTTATAATGCATTTAAAAATACCTATTCTAAGTGAAATTCCATTTACAGAAAATAAACAGATGAAGCCTCCTAAGTCAAATTCATCATGATAGGGCACCTTAATATGCGGAAAGTTGGAGTTTTTGGAGATTGCGTTGCAGGATTTAAGTGAGTGTGGTAGGGGAGTTGATGTAATATGCCTCAGCGAGACGTTTGTTCATGGGGGCTCTGAGGGTAATGTCCACATAGAGAACTTTAAGCTAGCCTCAGCATATTGTCGTGATAAGGGTAGAGGTGGAAATTATGTTTGTAACAGACTGAATCGTTTTGTGTTTGCTCTGAAAAAAGTGAGAGTAAATGTTTCAACAGAGGCTGCGTTGATGGCGTACCATGGCGGTGTCCTCAGTGCTCAGTTATGGTTTAATATTATGTATTCTGTAGAGATTGACAGTATATTTAAAATCCAAAAAAGTGCATAAGGGTGTTATGTAACGCTCGGGTGAGGGACAATTGTGTCCCATTATTTAGAAACTTAAACATTTTACCACTGCACATTAGGGACGTATGTGTTTTTGTTAACTCGCACCCTGAATATTTTTAAAAAAACGCAGCGAAGTCATACCGAGGAGGACACGGGCACTTATGTCTCTTTTGTGCAAGCATCCTTATCGCAAGGATATGTATAAGAGAAATATATTTAATATGAGTATAATATTTTTTAATCATTTACCACAATATTTAAAAACTCTGTCGGGAAACATGTTTAAATGTAAATTAACAAAATGGCTAATGGAGGAATGTTTTTAAAGTGTTAAGGATTATTCAAATCATAAAAATTTATAAATTTTCAAATAGTAATTAAATGACATAATATAATAATAATCTAGTGAATAATTAAATGTCTTATGAATTAATAAAATGTAGATAGATAATAAAATTAATAAAATGTTAGTAAAATTTAAAAGAATTAATAAAATTTAAATAGATTAAATAATATTGACGACAATTAGAACCTAGATTTTTAGTGACCTAAAACTAAATATTTGTACGCTTGCTTGCATGCTGAATACATGGTGTTAAACTTATTTTAAGATTTTTTTACTGTATTCTTACAAATAAATGTTTTTGAATTTAATAGGGCACCGGCAATATATTTACCACCAAAGGAAAATCAAAGCCAATCCAACATTTACAGTCCAAAATCAAATATCTTGACAAGGTTGCCAACCCTATTAAGGGTTAATTTATCTAAATATTATTAGAAAAAATATATATTTATAGAAACTGGTAACTGTTAGTGAAAGTAGTCAGTAAAATATTGAATTTGCTTCGTCATACAAGATCAATTTCAACTCCAAATTATTTGAAATAAAAATAAGCGGAAAGTTCGTCTTCTATGGTGAAAGTATTTATTTTTCATTTCAAAGCTCACATTCGTATAAAATAAAATTTGCAATCAAGTGCAATATTTAAATGCACATTTATTTTTGAATTAACATGAAACCAATATTACCTGGTAAGTAGCAATAGGTACTGAATATTTTTACTTCAAGACGGTAAAATAGTAAAGTTTGAAATCATTTCGTAGCAATTAAGTGAATTCAATTTATTTCGACTGAATTGCATCCGCAGAATACATTTGCTTCAACAAGATTTTGCCACAAATGCCACGATTTAATTTGGACTCTGGTCTTGTGTTCAGACAAACTGAACTGCATTAGGGTACTTATTTAATATCCCCCGTACCGTACCTTCTAGGAAAGCAAAGCATAGCAAATTCACAAACACGTAGGTTAGCGTTGCACTCTAGTCCGATAATTCGTTTTTAGTTCTGTATGTCAGTTGTGATAAATTGCAACAGGTTAAATTATTGTTAACATAAAATGTGGTTAACACTAACGTAAAATGAAGAATCTGGATAGAATATAGAGTTCAGTTAATATCTCGTTTTTTCTAATGAATAGAAATTTCATTAAGGAATAGATTTTTCAGTCCAACAACTGGTACCATGGTGTACGGTTGTGTCACTCTGAAGATGAGCTCTGGTTGAGTTCGAAACGCGTCAGTGTAGTGTGGTGGTGGTGATAGATGGGTTTGTGTGATTTGTGTGTGTTCTTACAGTGTGGAGGTGGAGGAACTGCATGAACACGCATATTTTGCATAAGCTTAGCTATCGTAAGGTCGCGGGTGAGCAAGGAAATTATTTTAGTTCATTGATATGGACCTCCGCAAAGTAACGCCTGATTCAATAAAAGAAATTTCACCTTTAGAAGCGCATTGAAGTTTCATGTTTAGGTTTATTTACGCAATTAGTTAAAGTTTTATACAAATCGCGTTAGGTAGTTACTCAATAGTTTTTGTTATATAAATGTATACCTAAGTAAATAAGAATGAGAAAGGGATTTTTAAATATTGGATCTTTATACGTTTTATCATGCAAATAGTCTGATACACCGCGTGATTGTTTTTTTTTTACCATAAGAGACAGCATCTCTCCGCACCAAGAGGAATCTTTTTGAAGATGTAAGTAGATAGTATAAATCTGAACCGCACTTCTCTCCCTGGGGACAAATTGAATTCCCTGTGACGTCACAAAGTGAGTACAAATATGATAGCTACGAGCCGCGGAGACGCGTTTTATTCCTCAACAAAATGTGTAAACAAAACCGAATTATATTATATGCGAAGCTCCATAAAATAATGTTACTTATTCATCTTTTAGGAAAGAGTAACATTAAGAATACGTTTGGTAGGTACTTTGTCCCAATAATGAAAAGTGCTATTTAGATTCATGATGCTGAAGGTCAACTTGTCTCCATCCAATGTATTCCATGTAACTGATACGGAATTGATACATGTTGTGAAATAATCAAAGTAATATTTCTTTACAACACTAATTAATATTATTTTGTTTCTCTTGGCATACTTTTTCGTTACAATTGCTTTATTTTAAGCAGCGGTTTTTTTAAGGTTCCCGAGCCAAAATGGCAAAAACGGAACCCTTATAGCTTCGCCATGTCTGTCTGTCTGTCTGCCTGTCTGTCCGTCCGTCCGCGGCTTTGCTCAGGGACTATCAATGCTAGAAAGCTGTAATTTTGCACGGATATAAAGGTAAACTATGCTGACAAAATGGTACAATTAAAAATTAAAAAAAAAAATTTTTTTAGGGTACCTCCCATAGACGTAAATTTGGGGTGATTTTTTTTTCTCATCCAACTCTATAGTGTGGGTATCGTTGGATAGGTCTCTGAAAACCATTAGGCGATTTTTCGATTCAGTGATTTGTTTGCGAAATATTCAACTTTAAAGTGCAAATTTTCATTAAAATCGAGCGTCCCCCTATCAAAATTTCAAGGAAAACGATAACAGCTAAGTTTGATTGAGAATTATTAGTAGTTTATGAGTAAATAGCAGCCTAAGGTATAAAATATACCTAAACTTGGAAGATTCCGTATAAAATACGAAATCCTTAGAAAAATACTTAATTTTTCGTAATGGCTACAGAACCCTATTTTGGGCGTGTCCGACACGCTCTTGGCCGGTTTTTTTGCTGTATTGCCGTCTAAATGACTTTGAATACTTTTTAATATTTTTGTTGACGCAGGCACCTTGTGATCGTCAGCAGAATTTCAATGTCTTGTTAAGATTTATGCAAATTTAGGGCATTTATATTTATTAATTTACCATTTTATTATATACATATTATTATGGACCCAGGAAAGGAAAGAATAAGCTATTTCAGAAAAGACTGTTTTAAAAAATAAGTAAATAAATATCATGGGACACTTGACACCAATTGACCTAGTCCCAAACTAAGCAAAGCTTGTACTATGGACACTAGGCTAACGGATAAACATACTTATATAGATAAATACATACTTAAATACTTTATAGGCTAAATTTTATGTCACTCGGCTTTCCAAGATAGATATTTGCCAAAGTCCTTTTAATAATCGATTTACGATGAGTGCCGTGACTATACATAATTTGAAACCAGGATCTGCAATATAAATCTACAAGGATACTTGGAAAGGTTCAGCAATAAATGTTGAAATAAGTCATATAAAGCTCAGTCAACTTCTAAAGTCGTTATTTGACACATCTTACCTACTCTTTACTCTACTCTTTACTCTTTACTCTTTTGTACTAACATAAATCAAGTCAAGTTGGCTTGATTTAAAAAATAAACCTTTACGTACGTCTAGACATTGTATGTGAGATGAAAGGTAAAGTTTAAGCTTCGTATACCTCTATTTCTGACTAGCATGAGTGCCTAGAATTTACCAACAAACATATGTAACTGACAGCAAGTACAAAGTACTTAAGGAGCGCACAACTGATTACCTACTAGATGTATCGTATGTGGCTGAAGTGCACTGGCAAACGATGTGGAACTAATGCACTCACCGCCACCGGCATCGTTCAGACCAAGTGTGTTTGAAAGACTCCTAACGCGGTATCCATACAAGTGGATTTCTATTACAGTTTTGAAAATAAAACTAGAATTTTTTGTTTAAATGTTTTACTTTAGGACGCTGTAACGATTTGAATGACGTGTACTTATTATACCTTTACAAATATGGTAAATTTAGTAAGTTTTAGTAGAGATTCCCTCGTAAAATTGTACTTCTCTTGATAGACATGAAATTATATTTACAGTGCAAGGATTATTTCTACATCAAATCAAGATCAAATTCGGGAGGTCGTAAGATTTTATTAAGATCTCGGGAAGCCAATGCTACTGGTAGTACAAACTTGATTGTCGTAGGTCTGTAAGAATCTGTATTCTTGGGCAAGGAATATGTCTAGTAGTGGACGGTTTTCAGCGGATATAATAATGATGATGGTTGAAAACCAATTTTCAAACTATTGTGTTACTAAAAGTACTTACCTAAGTACTAAATACAACTCTACTGAATACTCTTAGGACATTTAACTATTTTCTAGACAACTTTTTCAGCTTTCTTTCTATTCTATTCCACTAGCCCCCTAATACGATCTACTAATACTCTTCCTTCTTCCTTTCACTAGAAAGGTTTTAAGAGATGGGTAAACGGTTTATGTCCGCGATAAACGCTAGTGTGCCACAGTTAGGTTGGCCAAATCTGATAACAAATTTTTACGGGACTTCATAAAAAAATCTGAATCGGCAAAACATTTGTTAACATGTAGAAACCACTTTTTAACTTAAAATATTAAATAAAAATTGCGTAACTCATCTTTAACATAAGGGATACTTTTGTACGAAAATACGCACTACGCTGTTATTGTCCAAACTTTAGCAACCCGTATATATTTTTATCATTCAAAGTTGGAAATCGAGACCAAGAAAATTTGTCAGCCTCCATACGAGATACAGAAGTCTAAAATTTGGATACCTCAACTCGCTGATACAAATTCTTAAAAATGCGAGGCACAGATTTCCAAAAGTATTTAATGCAGAAAGATGACCAATTCTTTCATTGGAAAGAAACTGCATTTTGCGTTTGTGAAATGACATGGGCATAGTGGGCATAGAAATTGAGTAGGGAAATCAATTATTTATAACCAACACTTAGTATTAGTCCTTAAGTTACTTGAAATAAATGAATAATATATTATTATGTAACAATATATAATAATAATTATTATGAATTACTAAATTAGGATAGTTGGATACCCTACTCACAGACTGAAGCCTTAAGGATGCATGGCAGCGGCGTGACGGGTGAAGTGTTCACAGTTCATTGGGCGGACTGGCTCGCTCGCTGAACTTGCCCTTTGTATTTGTTAGCCTGTACTGAAAAAATAGCAGCCACTTTATTAGATTGTTAGTTGTAGTGTTTTTTGTCCGGCTAACTAATGGTTGGAAGTTGATTGTTCGACTTCGTAATAGCAATTCTGTTTGAAACGAAAGCTGCTTAAGGGATTTTTTTTTCTATGAGTAAAGTTGGTCGTAATTAAATAAATAAAATAAATAAATAAATAAATATCACGGGACACTTCACACCAATTGACCTAGTCCCAAAGTAAGCTTAGCAAAGCTTGTGTTATGGGTACTAAGCAACGGATAAATATAATTATAAAGATAGATACATACTTAAATACATAGTAAACACCCAAGACCCGAGAACAAACATTCGTATTTTTCATACAAATATCTGCCCCGACACGGGAATCGAACCCGGGACCTCAAGCTTCGTAGTCAGGTTCTCTAACCACTAGGCCATCTGGTCGTCTAAAATTAATGGCTTCTCAAGCAAAGGGTCGTTAGTTCGAATGCTAGATAGCATTTAGAGTTTTCGGTGCAAAGTAATTTACAATCACAATGTAGAGATAATGGTTCGGAACCCTTCGTGCGCGAGTCCGACTCGCACTTCGTGGTTTTTTTTAAGTTGTTACAAAATCCTTGCAGTATTTGCTGAGTCGTTATCTTGCAATTAATATTTCAGAAGTGGGCCATTTAGTCAAGGTTTTAAAGATTGTTTGAATTAACTTCAACCTAAGTCAGGTGTTTCTGAGGTAACCAGTTATTAGGGATTTACCACTGCAGAACTTCTTAGCTGATATTAAGAATTAAGTGCTTAGCTTTAGGTAAAGTTATTCATCTAAATTTGAATCAGAATAGTTTATTGGCTAGAATCTAATATAGCATCGATTATGTTACAATTTCCTTGTCCAGTTTAACCAGAATGCATGTAATGGTGCAAATTATTAACACATTAACCCAAAATTCACATTATTTTAGAATCACAATACCTAAAACCTAATATTTAATTAACAGCACCTATGTACCTACCGCACACTTCATTTTGATGCATCAGTAATTTCATAATAGCGATTTTACAAGCTTTGTTAGTTTAACACTATAAACTAGGAAGGAATACTAGAATATAGTACATCTCTGAATATAATGGAACCTTGAAAGTTATTTGAATAGCTTCCAGTGATTGGATCGTCTTCAAATTCAGTATGCGTAGACTAGATTATAAATAGAAAAATTTAATTACTTATAGAAAAATGAATTTTTAAGTAGGTGGTATTAAATTAACAGAGAGCAGTCCATGCCTATTCGAATACTGACTCTACAATACAATACAATACAAAGACTCTTTATTGTACACCAGACATAGTAAGCGATACAGAAAACAGATACTTACACAGAGAGAAAAAATTACAAGGTGAGCAATAGGCGGCCTTATCGCTTAAGAGCGATCTCTTCCAGGCAACCTCTACTAAGTATTCGAGACCGTTTAGTTTCGTTAACTGAAATGAAATAAATATGAAATTAAATTATACAAAGATCGTTTCATTAATAAAGTTATGATATTATTATGATGTGCGTGTCTTGTCGTCAAACAAATCGCCAGAACGGAAACATATTGGTATACAAAGCATATTTATCAAACGTCTCCCGGCATAGAGCAGGCTACGATTAAATAATAGAGAGCAGGCGGAGCCGTATCGTACGTGCAGCTGACACTTAGTGAGATTTACTACCACTACCTTTGTATAATGGCAATGCAGTTCTGGTACTTAATGACTATGTGTGTATTGCCAGAGAGAACTTATCTTGGTCCCTCGCTATTGGCCTTACAAAATTCAAAGTCATTCCACAGAGCTATGGAGACGGCTATTTAAGCTTCAGATTTCCCTGCGAGATCGAATCGGAAACCTATGTTGCGGAAACCTACCTCGTTGAGTTTCTTGCCAACTCTTCTCAACAGAGATTTTTCCATACGGGTGGTACTTTTTTGACTTTTGCTTATTATATAACTGCCTATTATAGCCTAAATTTAATAAAGATTTCTTGTATTAAATGTTATTATAAAGGATAACTCACGTCTTAAACCGAGTTTAGCTCGACATGTTTCGGGCTATTTCGAAGCCCTTCCTCTCAGAAGCACGCGAACCGGCGGCTGCCGCAACACGCACACTACGCGCCACCGCTCTGCTCGCACGACTGTCCCCAAAGAAAGATGAAAAGAATAAAACTGATGAATGAAGATGTGAAAGATGTCTTGTCTTGACTTTGAAATAGAGAAATCCGCAGAAGAACTAAACTAAAGTAGGTAAGTAACACAGTCCTAAGAGTTTTTAAGCTTTGATAGGTATGTGGCAGTGGGTGGGGCACATTGCCTGAAGAAACGATGGCCGTTAAAGCTCATGTGATCTTGAGTGGTGACCACGTACATACCGCAAGACGCAGCGCACCGTACAAAGTGGCCTGATGACAGTGAAAGTCACAGGATCCTGATAGATCCTTGCAGGACCGGTGTTCTTTGAGGAAGTCCTGTATCCAGTTCAGCAATGCACATCTTTCGGCTGATGAAAATTAAGTACGTAGAATCGTCATCGTTTGAACAGGTTTTATACATTAAAAGCTGTCATTGTATGTATGTTAATTATGTCTACTAGATTTTGCTCGCGGCTTCGTCTGCGTGGAATTCGGTTATCGCGCGCTGTTCCCGCGGGAACTGTGCATTATTCCGGGATAAAAAGTAGCCTATGTCAATTTCTGGTCCGTAAACTATCTCTATGCCAAAAATTACATCAATCCATCGCTCCGTTTCGACGTGAAAGACGGACAAACATAGAAACGGTGTACTGCCGTTTCGGCAAAATATTTTTCGCCAAATTTCACTTCCCAAAAAACTTATCGCAGTAGTTTCATTTCCAAAACGAATCTTTAGCGTATTTACATTTCGCATTTTATTCATTTGGTCAAAATATCGTCAAATTTTATTACGACAAACGTTTATTAAGCAAACGTTTTCTTTTGGCTAATATTGTATTCCAAAAAAACGTTTGTACAAAATGAAATTTCGCACAAACCAACCACAGAAACCAACTGCTACCAGAAAAGTAGGTTAGGTTAGGTTTAGAACTGCGCATCCCACAGAAACGAACTGCTCCCAGAAAAGTAGGTTATTATGTCATGCGATATTTTGGGAACAGTACGTTATGCCAAACGATACATTTAACTAAATAATACTAGGTAATATGAAACATGACTAAGTAATTGTTTGTGAAACAAGAATTAGCCAAAAAAATAATATTAACTGTAAAATTGCGATACGTTTTTTTTGTCAAATGATAATTTGAGTAAAATATGTTGGGATGTGATACTTTGGGAAAAGTTTTTTGCCCATACATTAGTAATCCCATAGAAACACATACACTTTCACATTTATAATATTAGTATGGATTCAAGCGCTGATCTTCTAGTTTCGTTAATTTAACTACCTATCGAACTGTAATCTTTTATTCACAGAAACCTTCTCTTAAGTATAATTTGGACGGTCTCTCGGCAGACTGGCACGGAACAGGCGGGACGTGTCGTTCGTGCCACTGACACTTTACGGGATTTACTTCTACCTTTGTTCGACGAAGCTGCAGTTCCGCGTATTTTTAGTTAACGCTGACTTAGCGCTAAAGTTAAATGGAAGTACTTGGTGAATGTATAGAAAATATATTAACGTGATCAGTTATACTGGGTCTCATTTACATGATCAATTAAACTGGGTATCATCCATTACAGAAAGTTTACACAGTTATTGATACGCCGGGGATACGTATTGCTAAAAATTATTAATCTTTTCGTGACCGCGGCCGCTGCAATGCGTTCAAAATGTCGAGGTAACATTTTTAGCAAAAATTGACACGTGAGCAGAAAAGTGTTTTTAAGACAGTAACATTAACTACGAATGAAAACAAAAAAAAGTACAGTTTATAAAAACCACTTTTCTGTGTCTCAAGAAATTGAAATCTTCCAAATGCGATTTCTATGAGGCGTGGGATTCTAACTTTGTAATGGATACTCAAAGTTTTCGAAACAAAGCCGATTACAGAATACTATGGTAGGTAAGTTGATATTTTATGAAAACGTCTAAATCTAGTTTGGATTTACAGTTCAATCCTGCTGGGAGCACATCAAAGATATAATTACAGCAAAATATTTATAAGCAGTGAGCCTTTATCTTATGCATAACTTTTTAACACCCGACGCAAAAAGAGGGGTTTTATAAGTTTGACCGCTATGTGTATCTGTGTGTCTGTCTGTGGCACCGTAGCTCTTAAACTGGTGGACTGATTTGAATGCGGTTTTTTTATTTGAAAGCAATATTCCAGCGATGGTTTTTAGACATGTTTCATCAAAATCGGCTTAGTCGTTTTTGAGATATTAACTTTGAAATGACAAAGACGGGGGTTTTTCAACTTTTTGTTGGTAAGATTATTTATAAATCTGGTGACATTACCAAAAAAATTAGCAAAACATCCGAGATCAATGAATATTTCATAAAATCTGACTCGTCGTATGTCTTTGTCTTATAATACGAGTATTTTTGGAAAGAATGTAAATCCCACGAAAAAAGCGTCTACTCTCAGTTCGTTAAACACTTCACTTTGATTTTTTGCGTATACTCGTCTCTTACAAACTCAAAGGTACATATGCCTGAGGGAGTGCAAATGTTTGTGAATCCATCTTGGCAATTTAGTTGTGCTGAGTTTTGAGGTGTTTGCAGAAAATTTGCTTTACTTGTCGCAAAAAAGCTTAAGTTTGACGTCTTTCGTTCGAGAAATTTAATAAAGGTTTGCCGAGATGTCTAAAAACTTTAACCTTACGCGGCATTTTCGCAAGTGTAGATTTCTTTATGAAAATCATAGGAAACTTACTTTGAGTTTTGTTTATCACAGCTCCAAACTGCAGTAAGTACGAGTACCTACTACTAATAAGGGAGAGTAACCTATATTGAACCGGCGCTTAAACTGGTCCACTTCTGTAATTCCACCAAATTACACAATTTATTTACACTGGCAACAAACACTGTTTGTAGCGCTGTCATCGCTTCACTTTTTGTTGCAAGTGTAAATAAATTGTCTAATTTGGTGGAATTACAGAAGTGGACCAATTTAAGCGCCGGTTCAATATAGATTACTCTCCCCTACTACTACTGTAAAATATTTGTTGTTGTTATGTTTATAGTACACCTACTGTACTATAAAAACAACTGTGTAAAGTGACCCGGGGCTATTATAGCTGGGGGGATATTGTATCTGAGCCATCTGATGGCGTCCTTACGACGCCATGTTCTTCTCGGTCATTTTACGTTGTGTTCGCCAGAAGACTGTCTTCACACAACACACATGGCGAACATGGCGTCATATGGTCGCCATCAGACGGCTCAGATACAATATCCCCTCAGCTACAATAGCCCCGGGTCACCTTATTTTAAAATCTTCTGTAATTAATAAGGCGCATAGCTTATAAGTTGTAGTGCAATGTTAGTACTAATGAAACTGTGTACTTATCGTTGAAAGTCATAAATAAAGAAATACCTAAAATTAATGTTTACTATGCATTGATGTTTGTCTTTCTTTCTTTCATTATGAAACTTACTATATAACTGTTCGACGCTGGATAAGACATAAATCAAACGATTCGGTAGTATCTAGTAACCTACCTATACATAATATTGGTACAAAACTCCCGTACTAAACGTAATTTTAGCACTTTAATTTTTAACTCAGAGATTTTTGTGTAACACGTTTTCACCTCAGTTCTGGGTCATATCTCATTTTTTAACCCCTACGTGGCCCATACTTTATGTTCCTATTTCCTATCTTGGTCACGTTTCAAAAACTTACCTTCACAAGAGAAGTTAATTTCAAGTTTTATCTACGCCAAAACTTTAATCTTGTATTTTCTACATTTTACTTCGAAATATCCAGTGCAATTCTGTTTGGTTGGAGTTTGGTGGATATTTTTAAATTGAATTTCGCCTTTATTGGATGAAGTCGGGGCCCCACTTTGTAAATTGTACCATTTGACTCCACGGAGCATTGGAATAAAAAGTACCCAGTAGGTAGATACCGAACACGCGCACAGAGAATTCTTTATTTAGCGCGGGAGCTGCTTCTTGAGTTGATAGAAAAAAAATCATAATTATGTTTATCTGAACTAACTATACATAAGTAGATGCTTATACATACCCTTACCAAAATTGTAACAATTCGTTGTCAGAAAATATCTGAGAAAAGTTTTCACTATTACGGGGTAATTATTAGCACAATTATGGAACACCAAATAATGATTTTTAGAAGTATTTTCTGTCTGAGTGTTTGTGCGTATTTATCTCAGATACAACTTAACCTGCACTGCACTGCACTTTTCTCGGATTAGTATTGAACGTTTTTTTCATTTTAATTTGGACGTAGTTTAGCAAAAAGGATCCAAAGCACTGTCATGTTGACTTTTGTTCCTACTGAAAGTAGATCCAAAATTAAAAAACGAATTGTTGTGGGTTGGATCCTTTTCATTAAACTACGTCCATTTATTTGCAAAAAAAAGATACCGTACGTTAATTTAAATAATTTTATAAAACAGCTTTGGAAGAATCGCTTTTGATTTCGCGGCAATTTTGGTAAAGTGTATATGGTCTGTAAAGTGATAACGACAAAATAAATGATATTTAAGAAAAAAGGATAATTCATGGAAAAGTTGGTAAAGCTCCTCCGCTAACAAAATTCCCTTAATAAAAAATAAACCCCTCTAAAAAGCAAAACCTGTTTTCTACCTCTAGCTCCCAGACTACTTTTCAATGATTGAAATGTTATGCAAAACAAACTCGAATGCGGCAAGTATCGACATAGATTCGTAGTGACTTTTAAATTTTATTTTATTCGGGGACTTCAACTTCAATGTAAGTCAAATACGAGCACTTAGATACTGCCTTTGTATGGGACATATATCTATTTCTATAGAAATGGTCGTATTTTGTCGAAATATCTGCGTGTGATAAACCACTGTGTGGCCAATTATTTAAGCTGGTATTCCATAACTGCAGTTTTTGTATATACTTTCGTTTATGAACTGAATGTCCTTTTGCGGCACTTACATTCCATAGGAGCGTTAAAGTTGTTTTTAATGCAACGTCAACGTCAACCATGATGAAATTCTTGGAAAGTCCTGCTGGATTTTTTGTAATATAGAGTAGCTAGCAACCTTTTCACCCTTAAACGACTCTATAGGTTTGTTATTTTACTTTTTATCTTGACATTCCTACGGGATCGAAATAAAATCCAAAAATTTCAAACGCTAGGATTAGAAACATGAAATTCGGTGCAGCCATCCTGCTATAACTAGGTATGTACCGTGGCAGTTTTCACCACTTTTCTTTTTGAACGACTATTCCGTAAAGTAAAATATTTAGGAAGCTAGAAGCAGATTAAGTTATCCACTTACCGACACTAAGTACAAGACGTCGTTTGTTTATGGCAGAATATTAAATTCTTCGTTCGAAAGATGTTTTCATCCAAAGTCAAGATAACATGGTAATAATAGCGTTTTAAAAAAAAATCCGTAAAAGTCTACATTATTCCTTACATATCAGAAGGCTAAGTGCATAGTTTATGGTCAGCGAGAAATTAAAAAGTTAATAAGATTTCAGGTGCGCTAGCTCGACAATAATTTATAATTTATTATTGTCGAGTCTCAAACTGTTTAAAAAGTGAAAACGTATACGGCCAACTCAAAATGGCTGCTATCAGTTATTTTGGTGGAACTCCAGACTTTTTTATTGGATCTGAAACAGCTTGTGGTGTTTTCGGTGGAAAAATACAACTGCTGTTTTTTTTTAATAAAACCGGCCAAGAGCGTGTCGGACACGCCCGAAATAGGGTTCCGTAGCTATTACGAAAAAAATAAGTACTAATATTTTTCTAAGGATTTCGTATTTTATACGGAATCTTCCATAGTTTAGGTATATTTTATACCTTAGGCTGCTATTTGCTCTTAAACTACTAATAATTCTCAAGCAAACTTAGCCGTTATAGTTTTCCTTGAAAGTTTGATATACTTACTACCATCCTGAATTTTTCAAATTTTTCCACCCGCCGGTTTGGATTTTAGAGGGGGGGACGCTCGATTTTAATGAAAATTTGCACTTTGAAGTTGAATATTTCGCAAACAAATCGCTGAATCGAAAAATCGTCTTAGCAAATACCTATCCAACGATATCACACACTATAGGGTTGGATGAGAAAAAAAATATCACGTCTATGGGAGGTACACTTATTTTTTTTTTTTAATTTTAAATTATATCATTTTGTTAGCATAGTTAACACATATATCCGTGCAAAATTACAGCTTTCTAGCATTGATAGTCCCTGAGCAAAGCCGCCGGACGGACAGACAGACAGACAGACAGACATGGCGAAACTTTATAGTTAGGTTCAGTTTTTGCCATTTTGGCTACGGAACCCTAAAAAAAGGCGGGAAAGCATGAAAAAAAATATTGGAATAAAATTAAATGTCATATTTTTTTTGAGAAAAGGTTTATTCTAATTTAGTTTTTTTCCTTCACCATTTTTGAGTAAAGCATTATATTAGTCTCGGCTGGAATAGCAATTACATAATCTTCTATATTTTATTATCAGCCAAGTGCTTCTTAAATATAAAAGATAGATTAATATGTAAATACGATTGTGAGTGTTTGACGAATAGGTACGACATTACTCGGAACCTACTTAAATTCACAAAATGTAACCACATGTCTAAAGACAGGCATTAAACTTTGTACGGCTGTTCTTTATTTATGCACAACTGAAAACCATAATATATTTTATGGGAATAATTTAGTAAAATTAAAGTATTTCTAAAACCGCGGGCAGGGTTATTATGTCATCAGTATGATTGTTGGGAGTCTATCTTTAATGCATTTGATTCCATGTTTTGTCAATGACATTATAAGGCCGCTTGTAGACGTCCGTTGTTTTCACCGGACAACGGACCGTTCTTTTTGCCGGACTTGCGGTGTTGTATGGCTTACAATGACTGTGTGTACATGCACCGGACAATTGTCCGGCGATTTAGCCATACAACACCGCAAGTCCGGCAAAAAAAACGGTCCGTTGTCCGGTGGAACAACGGACGTCTACAAGCGGCCTTATGGTATCGTGTAACACTGTAACAGATAAATTTAAAGAACTTTATCCAGCGCACACCTGCTGGCCTCCTCGGCTTTCGTTTGTTTGGCCACAAATTATGAATAACGGACGTCCATTTGTCATTATTTTAGTTGCGTCATGATGAATTTCAACTCAATTTATCGACGAATCCAACCTCCCGACCAATTCATCTTCAGTTAGACGAATCATAAATTTTAATATTTATTAGACGCATAGCCTCAGTAGAGCATAAAAATACAATGTACATTACAGCGTGAAGTTTTGATCAAGTTATACCAAAGTTGTAACAATGTGCCTGAGGGTAAAGAGGATGGAATTATTTATGAGACTTTTGATAATATGCTTAGGTTGCAAAATTATATTCTATTCTATGTTTGCTGTCCTAACGTTAGAAAGAGGCTTCGAAAAAGTTTAATAAAATCTTTGATTTTGCTGAAATATTAAAAATTAAAGTTGCACATTATTTCGATAGCTATTTGAATGGGTTGGTCAGGGACGCTTAATTGGCATAAAATTAGTACGCTCGGCACGGCAACCCAAGAAATGCGGGTTCAAATTTCGGCTAGAGAACCAGAAAAATAATATTTTTAAGTAATCTTTGTAAAAGAGTAGGTAAGAAGTTTTATATTTCAAGCTTTGCCTTGTTTTACAATACTTTACAACATATTTTCACTCCGTTTCTATTTCTTCGTATACCTAAATACAAATAGATTCGATCAAATATATAATTATACTTACTCTTAGAGCTTATAATAGGTTAGGCTTCAGGTAAGTCAATGTTGAACTGTCATATTGAAACGAAAGACCATTAACAAACTAGACATGTATATAAACAAATTTCTACTATCAATTTGCTTATTCTAGTGCTAGTTACTCCAAGACCATTTTTATATTTGTATTTTTGAGAATAGTTAAACTTACAGCGTTAGTAATTACAAAGTTGTAATAATATTTGGAAATATAGACCACACGCTTTATATTACACATTAAAATACATTTACTCTATCGACTGAATTATCTGTTCATACTTATATTATCTTACATTGTAGGTATTGAGAGTAACCACTTCCTTTGTTTTATAAAATCGACTTCAAGTAAAAAGGCATAATACCGGCAAAACGTAAGAAAGAAAGATGTTGAGGGAATTAAGAAAAGATTTCGTCTTTTACGGAATACGTTTCCCGTTCATCTATCGCAGTATTTCCGGTTCAATCGGTTCTCTTGTGATTTATTATTCACACCGCTGCTACAGAGCATCCAAACTCTAACCTTATGCTATACTAAGGAGGATTTTTGATATCTTATTAATATCTAACCTATTTGTGGAATACGTGTGATAAACACGACGATATAATCTTGTTACCTAACTACTAGTGCGTAAGACAAAATAATTCAAACTCAAACTCAAAACTCAAAATCACAACATTTATTGAAATAAAAAAACACCCTACATCACACACAACAAAAACACCGGAAAAATATAAATAGAAGAAAAGATAAAATATTAGAAACATAAAAATTAGAGCAATGCACTGTAAAGCAAAATGGTTGATGTTTGTAGCGTGACAGGCGACGTCAGTTGGGTTCTAGGATGGCGTATCTAATGAAAAAGTAATTAACCGAGGTATCCTTTTAGGATTTAGGACTCACTTTTATTATTGTAAAATGCTTTTTGTTTTTTTTTTTTGCTTGAAATAAACAGCTTAAATTAAAAAAAGCATAATGTTACGGCAAGCCACAACGCTACTTTTCAGTGGTACCCATTAAAAACTACACATATAAAAACACACAAAACACTGTGATGATGACGACACGATCGCCAGCGTCTGCGTTTCCTTCTTTACACGAGTGCCATAAAAAAACAACGGTTATTTAAATTTTGTATGTAAACTTTTTATTATGCAAAAGAAAAGAAACAAAAATAATTGGCAAACTTTGAGATACATGTACGTACAGACTAATTAAAATATTAAGGTTAGTAGGTAAAGGTTAAAATCTAATAATGTAAATACTACGTTTTCAGAGCTGTCATTGGATGAGACGTAGCGATCGCGCTTTGTCCAGCCAATCAGAGCGCGCCACGTAGCTGCCGCACAACACCCGCTTGCCGGTGAATCCGGTTCTTCCGTGTAGCACTCGGAAGTTATCCATAGCCATTACTATTCCTGAAAAAAAAAACAATCAACTATATGTAAAGAAAACTTTTTAGTTATGTTAGAAACTACCAACTGCCATAGGGGGGGGGGGAAATAGCATATGCGTGGGGGGGGGATGAAAGTAACAAATTTGAATTCTAGTCATATCTCAGAGAACTTTCTAAAATCAAAACTCTACACATCTTTTAGCTATCTTTAAGCGCCAACTTAATGCCACATAGCTGTGTTATTTATGTATAGTACTACGTTTTACATTACACACTTATAAGCTAGTTATAATTCTTGTGGCATTTGACACAATATTCCACCGAAATCTTTGATCATATATCTCCAAGGACTCTCCTATGTTTCTTTACCGCATATTTACGAAAATAAAGTTTAATTTTTTTCTTATTTTTGATCATGTTTAATTTAATAGAAACGCCTTCTATGTTAAAAGAGTTTTTTTACAAGCTTTTATTTCGTTTCACCTGTTTCTTTATTTATTTATTTGTTTGTTTCGGTCAAATCTTGGAAGCTAAATTTTACCCACTTCCAGTAGTTCGATAGACTTGAAATTTGGCATATTTATGTAAATTTGGTGACAATACAATAATCTGGTAGTGACCTCCTCAATGGTTAATAGTACCGACTTGAGTTTAGATGACAATGCAAGTACAGTCAACAAAAACTAAAGTCAGCAAAAAAAGCTTGTATTAAAAATGAAATTTTTAACATAAACTTATTTAGACTTCCAATCGCTCTTATCAAAAGAGCACTTACTGAGTTGTAAATATTAGTTTCACAGGAGAAAATTATGCTATCCTCTGATCACCACTGAATTACTCGTATAATGTTCCTAAAACTCTTGTAATCTAACAAATATTAATGTCGGCCTATTTAAAACGAATCACAGTCTTGATTTATATTTGTCTTGCCGCGAATTTAAATTCAGGCAGTTAATTATACACAATATCTTGATTCAGATTGTTGGAGGTTATAATTATTTTCTATTTCTAATCAACTCTGCCGACAGTTTTGTTTACGAAGTGTTGAAATCTTACAGATTTATAGTATTTCAGTGAAGGCGAGCCAAGGATCATTCATATTAATTAATTTCCAGTCCTATAAGGTTGAATTAAATTGTAAGTGACCGAACATTTAATATTACTTAAGCTCACCTAGCTTTTACATGATAATCATTTATAACTTATTTATGAGCGACTGAGCTTCGCTAGTGCTCAGCTTAAACTCTAAAACAAACGTTTTTCGTAAGATAAGACTTAGCTAGATCGGTTATTCGCCCCCAAAACCCCCACATAGCAAAGGAGATTGACCACGGGAGTATGGGAGTTGGACCAAGTGCTGCCAAAATTAAACACACAGTGCATCAACAGTGAATTATGTTTCTTAGTCTTACACCAGACTGTACACTTAAGTGCTTAGAGATGGGAATACTTAGGAGGTATGTTTTTTTTAAATAAATAATTTCTTACGTTAAAAGTATTAAAAGTAGAGTACCTACTAATCGTCGTCATCGTCATTGATAATAATGGAAACACCATGTTCTTTTCTAATAAGAAGTAACACAAGGAACTCGTTAGAGCTATTTTCATTTCTCAGCAGCATTTGGTTCAAGCCTTGACAATTTCCTTTCATCGAAATTAGAACATTCTTAAATTATAGGCATGTAACATCAGCCAAATAATTGGTCTATCAATTTTTAAACAAGTTCCTATCAAATTAATATGTCGCTAAAGTTGAACTTTCAAGTTGACAGACACGTCTATTAGCATTATTGTTTTAAATATGACATGCAAACGATTATCAACTTTAGGGCGGTAGACCACATATTTGGCTGATGGTAGATACGAGTACTTATAATAGATTAAGCATTAAGGGAGAAGAACAAGGTCTTTTTTACCTGGTTGTAATTTAAACTGCCACTGATTTTCAGGGTCCTGGTAGTAACGGGCCAGATGTTTCAGGGACCGGTAGTAACTTCTGCATTCGCTGCTGCTACTAAAAGCCATCGGGGCTCGATCGTAAACATTGAATCTGCAAAAAATACAAATTTTATGCACGGGAAAGTAATAGTAACATTCAAATTCAGACGGCGAACGGAGAAGCAAAATCATATGAAATATAACGCTTATGCATCGGAAATTGGTAAATAGGAAATTTGGTTTGGTGAATAGAACCTTTCGATACTTTTTTTATGTCATAGCAGACAAACGAGCAGACGGTTCACCTGATGTCAAGTGTTTACCGTCGCCCATAGACATCCCCAGCATAATTATATATAATTCGACGGTTTAAAGGCTAAATAATTGAATTAAAATCTATTGTCAAGAAGAAATTAAAAAATATATAAGGCGTATTATAAAATTAATGATTATATCATGCACAGGGATATTTGGAAATAATTCCGATCCGCATTGGCGATCCCTTACGTCAAATAGCAAATCTACTTGTGATGGTATAGATATCATTTAATAATATTGTAAATCTGCTTAAAAAAGTATATACCTCGTTGTGTTTCTTGCCGGATTCTTCTCAAAAGAGGTTTTTCCGAACAGGTGGTAGATTTTTTTTTGACATTCATAAGTGCTTGTTATATCCTAAATTGAATTAAAATACTTTGACTTTGATCTAGGAGTAAGCACCAGGATTTTCTTAAATATCCATGGTAACTCCCAAAAATTACATAACAGTTTTCATTAGCAGCGTTTACGCCAATAATGTGCGAGGATGTGTTGTTCATTAACCAATAGAAACGCTTCGTTTACCTCGCCTCGCTCCGCTCAGCTGTTTCCACCAGAGATGTGCTGTGCGTTTCTATTGGTTAGTGAAAAACACATTCCTCGCAACACATATATCCTCGTACATTATTGGAGGAAACGCTGCTAAAAGTACATGTATCTAGAGTTAGAGCTTAAAATTATACAGTATCCTGTGGGAATATCGAGATAAATTAAGGAGCTACGTGTTATTCCAGACGTCCAGCTATCTACATACCGAATTTAATTTAAATTTCTCCAGCCGTTTAGCGTGAAGCAGACACACATTCACACCTACACTCAAACTCCCGTATTTCTAATATAAGGATAACTGAAAACCACACATTTCAATATTTTATTTAAGATTACTTAATAACTTTGTGAAAGTCGTTAAGAAGCCGTAGGTACCTACCATCAGCCAAATATTTGGTCTACCACCCTAAAGTTGATAATCGTTTGCATGTCATAAAACAATAATGCCATTAGACGTGTCTGTCAACTTGAAAGTTCGACTTTAGCGACATATTTATTTGATAGGAACTTGTTTAAAAATTGATAGACCACATATTTGGCTGATGGTACCTTATTTGCTTTACGTCCTTCGATTTACTGTCAATCTGTATGACTGGTGCAGAATATTTGTGATGATGTCCCTCTTCTATGTATTCAGCTTCTAATTCGAAGGTCGTCAAGAAATCATAGTCTTGGGGGAAGTCCGCTTTTAACCGGCTTGCTCCATAGAATCCATCAACTAGAACTGTTTCCCCGCCAGTCCCTTCAGAATGCTCGATACAATGAAGGATTTGAAGTCTGCAATATACAAAAAGTAATTTTATTATACAGTGTGAATCCGGCGCATATTAGCTTAACCTATTATCTCTTAAGCTGAGGATTTCTCTGAGTTTTTCGAAATTTACGTGTGAAATTACGAGTAGGTACATCTTACATTTACCGTGAGCTTTAGGGTGAAAGAAAACATCGTGAGGAATCCTGCACACACCGTCGAAGAAATTTAATGGTGTGTGTGTGAAGTTCCCAATTCGCACTAGGTCTGCTTGAGATGAAGCATCAATTATAAAGTTAAGCTAAGAAGCCAAGAGGATTCAATAAATGACTCTCACACAAACAATACAACACTCACTATACAGTTGCTTGGGACCCAATAAAGTAGCTTTGACCGAAAATGTAATAATTATTCAGCAACGAAATGTGGGTCGGGATATAAAGGCTTCGACGCAACCGAATCAGTGCTGAGTGGGAAGTATGATAAATAAACGAGTGTAGCCGACCCTCGCCGAAGATTAGTGGAAGCACTTATAGCGCTTACAGCCACTCTCTTTTACGCACTCTAAGATAGCCATCAAAGTGGAGTTACCTCACCGTCCAATTGAATTTCCGCAACGTTACTGGAAAAATAAAAGGTTCCCTTTTCATGTCAAAAAATAAGCCAATTTACAACACGGGAACACTATGTCGCGTCGTGAAAGTATGAGATTTGATATTTTGCCCTTACCATGTTCATGTTAATGTCGAGATTTTACGTAAAAAATATCAACGATGTCTTTAGATAGTATTCAACTCACATAATATGAAGTAAGTGGAAAATCAATCATTTAACAATAATCATACCTACATTTTTAATTAAATTTTACACCTCTTGAATTTACCTATTTTTTACTAAGTATCTTAATGTGACGTTAAGTAATAAGTACCAGCATTATGTCACTATTATTACAGCCATTAATTTTAGTCTGGCCATTACTTCGGTGTTTTAAAAGCTTTTAGGCAGCTATAAAATTAATATGGAAACCTAAAAGCGATAAGAATTTTGTTCGACGAAAATTCAGAATGATTGTATCTTTTTCTTCTTATCGACTTTCGCTGTGGTCCTGTGAACGATAATAAACTAACATCCTTCGTGCATGAGGTGTTACAAGCACTATTTTATTAATGATTAGTGTATACCCGTGGCTTCGCACGCGTAAATCATTAGACAGAGCAGTTGAATTTAAATTCCGGGATTTTAGAAAATTGCCGTGGATATTAAAGATTTTGAGATTTTATTTCGATCCCGTGGGAATATCAAGTTAAAAAGTAGCCTATGTGTTATTCTAGATGTCTAGCTAGCTATCTACTCATAAAGTTTCGCATTTGTGATATTAGTAATATTTTAATGATTCCTGTTCCATGATCTTCATACAAAAGGAAGAAACACATCAGTTCTCTACCGTTCGTAACTGTACCCTCAATTCACTCTCAGCGCAATCCCATCTCATGTACTCGTAAATAACGAAATACTTTAATGCTTCAAGTGTAGGCCTTTTTCTAGAGTGGTGACCCTCATTGTTCGTACACCAAGCGCTGAATAGCAGAGCCGTGAACGAATTGCTAAATAGAATTTGAAAGCAACCAACAGGCGAAAGCTTTTCGCACGGGCTCTGAAATAATGATGACGACTGCCACTTGAATCCCTGGTATAGATAGGCTTTCGGAAATCGACGTTGCTTTGCTTCATTATAAAAATGGTATGTTCCAGCTATTTGGATAACCATGTTACAAGCAAATTTTTATCTCGTAGGACAAAGAAGTCAGAGCGATTCTAACCCCCTGTTTCACCACTCATTGATTAAATCGATCGAAATCATTTGACCATAAAAAAGTAGTAAAATTTCGTAAATAAGCAGTGAAGCTTATCCTCCTAACGCCCAAGTCAAATTTTTGATACGAGAACATCAAACTTTATGTCATTTATGATAGAGTTTGTTTTCAAATTACAATAACTCCTTTATAAAGGACTCTGGGCGATAGGAGGATAGGAAATCGAGTTGGATAAAATTTGTTTTGGGATTTCATATCACTTTTTTCATGAAAAATACTGTAGGAGTTATCGTTACCATGAATTATTTCTTATTTTCTTGACTTTAATTTTATTCTACATAATAACAATAGGGAATACATCCTGTAAAATCTCACAAAAAGCCTGTTTTGATGATGTCAGGTCAGACAGATGATGTTATATGATGAGCGTTACAGTGTGTTGTTTTATCTTTTAGCAACGGAAACATCGTGTCACGTCTGAAATTGACCGGACTGTAAGCAAAACATTATTGTGTGTTATGTCCTTGTTGTGTGACTCCAAAAAAAATGATTCTTTATTGCTAAACCAACCCTTAAATACAGTTGGTTACATTACGGTTAAATATTGGCCAAACTCAACTCAAGGTCCCAACAGGCATATAAATTAAGATATTTTGTGTTCGTAACTTAAAACTTAATGAACCTTGAAATAAAACAAGATGGGGTAGGTACTTATTGAAGATTGCTATTAAAGTTAATGTTGCGTTTATTTCGACACGAGAGCCGTCGTTAATTTAATGAGTTTCCTTAAACTTACGATAGAACTGATGACAAAACTTGGTATTTATTAACGTTTAGCGCGATTAATGAATACGAAAAGTTTATGTAATAAGGAGTTGTAACTTCGGAAGTTCACAATCACAACAACAGTGTTGATCAACTTTGAGGAGCAGTCCTTCTACGTAAAAGCAAAATACTTCATGCCAATTATGCTTTCGAATACTAATTAAAAAATCTCGTTACAAAAATTATAATAAAGAATATAACTGAGCCTGTTGAACAGCACGAATTTCATTTTATCGTGTGATGAAATTTTGGCGCCGAATATTCGCTCCAATCAAAATTATTTACGAGTATGTAGTTAATTTCTTATAACGAACTCTATAAGCCACTAGAAATAATATCCAGATAACGCAGGGATAGACATTTATTGTCATAGCATGTGGAACTAAGTCGATGAAAAAGTTTATACTTATTACATGTGTCAATATAAGTAACTACTATTTACTATTGTTTCGAGCAGTAAGTTCAAGGATTTGAAATTCATAGTAAATCAAATGAGACTCTCTGTACTATTTATTTCAGTTGTTTTAGGTACAGTCAGTAGAAGAAGTGAATGAGTAGTTGAAGTGCTCAAAATGATCAAACAACGTCGTGTAGATAATTTTAAGCACAAAACAGCATATATTTACTGAGGGACTGACTGGACTTTCTGAAGTTGACGTTAAAGAAGATCATTTTATTCAATATGTTATGACATAGGTACCTACGTATATCAATTACTTAGTACCCAACGCAGTAGGAGAATTATAAGGTGTTTTAATCAATCAATGTTTAATTTATAGAGATATGTATCAATCACTATTAGAAATCATAAAAAAATATAACAGGGGTGTTTAAATAGTTAAACTTATCGACATAAGTATCTGCTAAAATTTGTACCTGAAGAAACCTACGATGTGGATGTGATATATAGTGATCCTTTTATGAATTGAATAAATCTATAATGTTATGAAGCCGTGGTGGCCTAGTGGTTTGACCTATCGCCTCTCAAGCAGAGGGTCGTGGGTTCAAACCCCGGCTCGCACCTCTGAGTTTTTCGAAATTCATGTGCGGAATTACATTTGAAATTTACCACGAGCTTTGCGGTGAAGGAAAACATCGTGAGGAAACCTGCACAAACCTGCGAAGCAATTCAATGGTGCGTGTGAAGTTCCCGATCTGCACTGGGCCCGCGTGGGAACTACGGCCCAAGCCCTCTTGTTCTGAGAGGAGGTCTGTGCCCAGCAGTGGGACGTATATAGGCTGGGATGATGATGATGATGATGATAATGTTATATATTATTTTTAAATTCTGCTAAAATATTCTGCATTCATTTTAAAATACTGTGTTGTATTCTGTTAAGTTAATTATTTAATTTTATTGCCTTACCCAGCAGCTTCAGTGAAGTAAGTGTTATCGTTATGGGTAGCGAGCGGCAGATTGGTGTAGGCTGTGTCAGCGTGAACTGCTTTGCTGGTGAACTGCCACATGCCACCAAAAATGGTATGTTGCACGCCACCTAAGGCGATACAGACTTTCTCTGTTGCTTCGAGTGTTGGAGGAACCTAAAAGATAAATTTTATTTGCAGTTTTATTTGAAAATGTGTAATTTCATTGCATTACTGGATTAATTTTAAAAGACCCCAGTCTTAGCCCCAATCATTCTTAATCCATTCTGAGAGGAGGCTTGTGCTTTAGTGGGACTTAGATTTCTTGATTATTGTTCAACAAGCGTTCCATAGTAACGAGTAGACAGAAGTGTAGGAACCTTACGTTGATTATTTTTAACATCGTTTTTATTTTGAGCTTTATCACTGATATACAAAGTTCCGGGTGTGGTATTAATGAGTGGAAATCGCAAAGTTTTGAGCACAGTAGTTTTAAATCTTACTAACCCCTTCGATTAAAACTACACCGTAGTCAAGTAGAGACTGGAATGCTTTTACTGTGCCTTCCTTCGAGTTAAGAAATGCTTCGACAGGGATTCGAGCTATTTTTTTATTTACTGCTTTTCCGTGCCATAGAACTGGTTTCAGCCTCTGGCCTTCTTTAAACGAATTGTAATCGAATTTGATTAAAAAGTCTGAATCGTATCTCGACTGGTGTTTGTCATCCCCTGTAACAATTATAAAAGTAATGTAAAATATCAATACTTCTTTCGTAAACACTGAACGGCTCTACATTATGACTGGAATGATCTGACTTGTTAATAAAATTTCATCGTCATATTATTAGCCGTTTTTAAGATCGGATCGTATATTTTCTTGTGTCGGTTTCGTAACAACGTCTTTTTACATGGGAGGGCCGTTAACCCGCCGCACAGCCCCCATAATGCCGGAGGACCACACCCGTCGTTGGTTAGCGAGCCCAATGGACTAAGACGGAATCGTAGCTAGGCTGTGCTACCGACCGTTCCTCCATCCACCACCCGGGGGACGCTGGTTGGGTGTAGTCCGAAAAGACCTGTGCGACATGCAGGTGGCAGACTGGCGCCTTGTTGTACAGGATAAGAAAAATTGGCGGAGTCTTGTGTCGGAGGTCAAGATCCACTTTAGGTCGCTGAGCCGGCGAAGTAAGTAAGTAAGTATATTAGCCGTAGGACGTACACTGTTGGATAATGGACATAGTCCTCCCCCAAAATTAGCTTGGTATTGATTTTGAAAATAAATGGTACCTATTTTTATAAGGTAATGAGATACACGGGCGAGAATTTTTTATTTATATTTTAGTATAGCGCCGTGCAGTGTTTTCTCGTAAAAATTAGTTTAGTACTCGTAAATATGTAATTATACCGATCGTAAATCCATTAAAGCGGGATTTATTTTAACCCGCCTTAATTGAAGCTTTTTTATTTAATTACTTGGTTTACTGCGGCGAATGAATACGGTATTACTTTTTAATTATTTTAATCAAAGTTAACCCCATCTACATACGTATGCGTAAGAGAGGAAAAGCATTTTTTTCTTTTAACATTTTTAAGGATTAAGTAGAAACTGTTTTTGTTATATCCTTTTCGATATTATACCTATAAGTTATCTTTGCGAATTAAATCTTGTTATAACATTTGTAAACACCTATTTAGCTTGCTTTAATTACCAAATGCGACATAAATTGGCACCATAATGGTTTATGAAAGTTTATGAAATGACAGGAAGTTTGCGGGTTCCCTTTATCTTGCATAATATCGATTCTCCGAAATACACTTCGCATAACTGGTATCTCTTTTTTTTGCCGAATGATACTTTTGCATAATCATTACTTTGCATAATTATCAGTTCGAATAATAGTCATTTCTCAGAATATTAAATGGCAGAACACTGTTATCGCCGAATATACTTCTGCAGAATATTAAATTGCCATAAATTAAGGCCAGTAAAGTAAGAGCGCTGTGACAGCAGCCAGAACAGCACAGCAGCTACATTACAAGTAGGATTGGGTTAGGTTAGAACTGCGGCCACAACAGCGCGCCAGCCGAGCGAGCGAAGCGAGCGTGCCGCGGCAGCGGCCGGCCAAGCGCCAGAATCTTACTGTTACCAATAAGGGTTAGACTAAATAATAACCGTACCTAATTGAATTGCAAGTAATGTTTAGAAAAGTTTTATTCTGCTTTTCATCATTATGAAAACTAAATACTATGAGATATATCTTTCTGCGTAATAACTATTCGGACATATAAATATTATTCTCATCGATATTATGCCATGTTGTTAATATTCCGCTTTCCAAAATTATGAGAAATGATAGTATGCAAAAAAATATGTATATGCAAAAAGTAATCTGAAATTAATAGTACAGAAAAAAAGTATTGGTGATATGATGATTCTGCTCAAGGTTGTTGTGTGAAACGAAATTATGACATTCGATTTTCTGCAACATATTAGTGAACCGAAGTTTGCCCTTAAAGATCAACATGACCCACATTTTAGCCTTTAGGATAAGTGTAAAACTTTGACAAATCTAAAACCATACTTAAAATAACATTTCATGGTTTAAGCGTCAGCTAAATTGGTTTATAACTGTTTAAATAAGAATTCATTAATTAATACGATCATTTCAGAAACTAGGTCGAACTTCTCCGAAGTTCAGATAGTTAAGATAGCTACGGGGCGACTCTATTAGTGGTTCAAATATTTACAATGCAGGCATCCAAGAGGCATTCCTGGTCAAGATCTGTTACAGCGATTTATGAGCAAAGTTAAATTCACTAACTTAATCTACAGGAACTCTCTAACTATTCTTCTCACACGTGTACGATAAAAATTTATTATTGAATAAATGTTTTACATTTCATGCAATTTTTAACCGACTTGAAAAAAGGAGAGATTTGTTGAAGGATAACAATGCTGCCATGAAAATAAAACATCATAATGTGAAGGAACCACTCCACGACGATCATTGCCATCAAACGTCACATGAAACCCCAGTAAGCCATTTAAGGTAATCAGTTAAGACAGATTTTCTTTATAAATTCACACCACAGCTAATCTGAAACTCTCCAAAACGTTCTTTCCGACATTAACAGGTCTTATACGTTAGTATAAAATTAAAAAAAAAACTAAGCACTGTTTAATGTAAGTCTTGTTTCTCCATTACACTAACGAGCTATTGCTCGCATATGTCAAAAGTTGTGCGTTAACTTATTTACCGAAGTTCATGAAAGTTAATTCCTTGCTACTTACACGTCAGAACAACCTGGGACTCGGTGGAGTTAACATCAACTATTTTTGACTCCGGTATGTCTAGTATATGCTGCGCCCTTTGGAAAGTATCAGCATGGTAACATGTTGAACATCTGAAATTAAAATTTTACTTTGATTAACAACAGTGCACTTTCCTTTCAGTGTGTACAATCGAGAAACTTAAAGTGAGAGTACCTAATACGGAATAATATTTTGAAAGGATTAAAACACGGATGGACATACACGTGCCAGCTCTTTTTTTATGGAATAGGGGACAAACGAGCAAGCGGATCGCCTGATAGGAAGCGATTACCGTCGCCCATGGACACTTGCAAGTTTAAAAGCGAACGAGGAAATTGAATGGACAAGCGATACTGAAATCCAATTTGGAATTTTGGTTGTAATTTTTTTGGAAATTCATTAACCCTAGATAATACAATAATCTAAAATATTTAAATAACTGTTTAGGTTTGTTTGACTGAACATATACCACATATACAAAGGGTTTTTTTAACTAACTTTTATACACGAAATAAAAGTTTGATAGAGGTAAAAAAATCTGTGCTATTATTCTTGTAATTTATAGAAAGAAACACCATAATCATTGATTTTGGTTTACGAATATTTCAATTTTGCCTTTACAAATAGGTACCTAAAAAATAAGGAATTCAAATTTCGAAACAAAATTAAGATTAATAAAATAAGTGGAACAAATTCAATTTCTACTTCCTTTTGGTGGTTATTTTTTGTAAATATTTTGGTTTAAGTGATCATTAAACTTGCCTATTTTACTAATTTTAAATAAATTTATAATACAACAACAATTATGAGCTTATACATTAATAGCAATCGAGAATTTAAAAATGCTCCACCAAAGTGACGCAAAAGTTAGGTTTCAAAAATCCACCAAAATCATATATTACTTTTGTAACTTACACACCTGCAGTGATCCCTTAGCCAACAGTCTTCATATGTAATTGATGTTCCATTGATGAACTGTACTTCTAACGCATTGTCAGTAAATTTAACTTCTTTGATACCTGGAAAATACAATTTCCACTTCTCATGCTCGTAAAGTTGGTATTTATGCTGAATCTAGGTGACTAAAAATTACTTTTTCAATACATTTGCTCGAAAAATTCACTTTCAAAGGATGTATACATGGCTCGTAAGTCATTTAACCGCACTAGTGCGATTTTTTTACAGTTTTTTTTTAATTCTCCATTTTAAAAGTTTACAAGCAAAGAGTTTTAAATGACAAAAATAAAAAATATCGAATTATACGTAGAAAATGTATAAATATACAAAACTAAGTAATGAATTTGCAAAATTGATTAAAATTATTGTAAAGTGTAATTTAATTACCTCAGATTTTAATGATACCTTTTATTTATACGAAAAAATCGCAATGGCTGAATGCGACGAACCTTTGCATGATAATTTTAGTTACTAAAAACAAAACTCACGCATGCGCACTACGGACGCGCCATTTTTGTAAAACTTTGCGTTGTATTTTTTACAAATGTATTGAAAAACGTCGTATGAGACACGGTTGGCAAGGTTTTGCAAACTCGTGACGATGAAAACCCTCGCCTTGCGGCTCAGGTTTATCATTCGTCAACTCATTTGTAATACCTTACTTACCAACCCTATCCCATCAACTCCTTAATAGTTTATCAAGTAAAAAACAAATCTCAGCAGTTTGAAATGTTTCGAAACAATGAGAAAGTACTCAGAGGTTAGCTAAATTAAGCTTGTCTGTAAAGATCTGTTCACTCTTTTAAACGTATCTGTACGACAAGTCTATGTATGCGTAGCTCGAACGTGTCCTCAGTCGCAAGCATACTGTCAGACACGCACACTGAGACTAAGATAACGTGTAAGTACGAAATTTACTCGTGCACATTGATAATTAGCTAACTAGGGTGCGCTTTCGACGTTGAACAGATCTATAATCATAAATAATGACCCAAAAAAGATTACATCGACTGTCATATTCGATGGTTGTACCTTGTTTGGCCTATCAACTTTTTGCCTATTATCGGTTTGCCTAATTTTAGATACACTAATATCACTTAACCTTATTAGGCTTAGGTTTATTGTATCTCATTTTTACTTTAGTAAACGTCATTTTGTATACAACTTACTTTGCATGGGTAATTTTATTTTACCTAATTTTAAATTACCTAATTTTCATTTTTTATAAACTTATTTCGTTTACTGTTTGACTGACATAATTATTTATCGTCTAAGATTATACGTCTAACATAAGTTCGGTTCTGGCGCTTCGCCGGCCTACCGCGGCACGCTCGGCTCGCGAGCTTTTGTGGTCGCAGTTCTAACCAAATCCAACCTAATTTACTGGTTAAATATTTATTTACTCAAATAAAAAAACAAAAGATTTACTGGTCGCTCTTCTAATTTTAGTAAAAACGTTATTTGTTTATGTAATGATTAGTTAAATTTAGAATCGACAAAGTAAGTTTTAAATAAATAAATAATATTCGACAAAACAGGAGTTATGAAAATGATCATTTAGGAAAAACGAAATTCGACAAAATAATAATTATATAAAATGAATTTATACATATTGACTTTAGGCAAAAAATCATTATAGTAAAAGTTGATAGGCAAACTGAAATAAGACAAAAGAAATTAGACAAGTCAAGGGAATACCAAACTCGATGACATAAAAATCGTTGCTGAAGCACATTTTTAAAGTTTTCATTAAGCAATAAAATACAGAGTGAAATCTCTCTGAATAATTGAAGGCATCAATTTAAGATACTTACCGGTCATTATGTAACGGTTAACAAATTCCAGCTGCTTATATCTGCTTAACACGAAACACTGAATAAAGTAAACTGGGTCTGAGACAAACGAGACCACATACCTAGTTATGATAACAGGTCAAATGTCCCACTTATCGTTAGAGTTTACTCATGTTTTAATTGTCTTGCAGAATGTAAGATAAAACTTGATTAATACATATATTTGCTATGACACTTGTCAGCAATACGGTCTGTCGCTCCCAAATGGACGCTGCTTAAAATGTCTTTAGATATATATATACCTGTATTACAACCCATTACCACGGCTTTCTTCAAAAGACACGGGTGATCTTATTTACCCTTTTACCTCCCATTTACACGAATGATTTTGTCTCTAGCGGCTGTAAAAATAGATCATCAACGCAAATTTCAAAGGCCGCTCCACAATTTTAAATCTACCGGTCACCAAAGGAAATTGAACATTGCGTACCCACATGTACCTGCGACAAATAAAAAAATGATAAAAAAAATAACTTCTGATTTTTTGACCAAACAATTTTGACTTTAGGAATATAAAGAAGCATCTTTGTAAATCCGGGATCATCTTGATCACGTCACCTTCACAATAAATACAAATGTTGTCAATTTAATTGCAATAAAACATGTCCTCGTAACGTAAACGGATAGTTTGGTTGAAAATATTTCGTGCAAATATTTCTTGTGTGCTACACATTGATAGGTATTTCGTCACACAATTTAATAAACACAGCTACAAATTTATATCAATAAGTTCAATAACTTCAAAGATAAGACCGAACGTAAATTAATATCCAAATAATTCTCATTAAAAATAAATGACGACAATAATTATAATGTAATGTTTTTTTTGTATTAAACGTATTACATTCTTAGTGGCCATTGTTCAACTCTGTCTCTATTTGTGCCAATATTAACTAACTAGCAACCCGCCCCGGCTTCGCACAGGCAAAGTAAAAAAAAACGGCCAAGTGCGGGTCGGACTTCCGTACCTATACAACATTTAGACATTAGCAATAATGGACAAAAAAAACACGTTTGCCGTACGGGAGCCCCCCTTAAATATTTATTCTATTTTAATTTAATTATGTATTTTTAAAGTGAATTAAAATACTAATTTCATACTTATTTATTTATTTATTTACGGGACAGGGGTTGCGACCCCCGCTCCGGGTCGTACCTGGTTCAGCAGGTAACGCTGGCCATACAGCGGGGAAATGCGGCTGGCATTATGGGCACATTTGAGCCGGGTACGACGCGGAATGGTGGTTTTTAGGTTGTAGTTTAGGTCTTAGTTTGTAGTTTATATTATAGGTTTAGGTTAATTTTATTTTGTTTATTATTAAATTAGAACTTGTTAAATACAAATTAATATTCTGTGAATATTTCAAGCAACTACCTGTTGCCGTAAAGAGCACACCTAAAATATTTATTTTATTCTGTTTTTAGTATTTGTTGTTATAGCGGCAACAGACATACATCATCATTAGCCTAGTGACAGACAGACAGACAGACAGTGGAGACTTAGTAATAGGGTCCTGCTTTTATTACCCTTTCGGCACAGAACTCTAAAAAGGTCTCTAAGCAAGGGCACTTCAAACACATTTTGCAGCGCCATTTCCCAAAAATAACACTCTGCGTCGGCGCGTCAACCTAAGGTAGTTAAATGCATGTTTTGGTTAGATTGATATTTTTGAATTCGTAATCTTTTGAATGGAATGTCCGATTTGAATAATTCAAAAAGTAATCTACAGGTATTGAAACCATCTGGAATATGAAACTATTTATTTGGATAAGGATTAATACAAAGGTATGGATAACGGTCTGATTTTAGTCGGCATATATCAGTCAACTTTTAAAATTAAAAAAGTAGTTTTAGTGACATAACTACAGTGGTTTCAGATATGGTATCGTGAAGTTTTTTGTAGATTCTTTAATATTGTAGAACATTTTTTTGTTCTATCATCAATAGTTTCCACAGCGCATGCGATGAAACATGTTTTATGGCAACTTTTTTACACTTTGAGGCACATTATTGAAGTTTTAGTACGGAGCCCTAATTTTTCTGGTAATAAATATTATAGCCTATGGCACTTTGGAATAATTTAGCATTCTAATAGTGAAAGAGTTGTTAAAATCGGTCCAGTAGTTTTTGAGTTAATTTGTAACAAACATTCAAAAATCCAAATCTTTCCTCTTTCTAATATTAGTATAAGTATAGAAACCTGAGAAAATTTTACTCCGAATTGTGAATTTGTACGATATTTTGAACTCGCAAAACAATCCCGTCTAAAATTATATCAAACGGCTATTCGGGATGTTCTTCTTATATTTTTTATGTTCTTTTTATTATTTTACTTGTATGTTTATTTAGTTAAGGTATCTTAGGTTAGTTATTTTTGTCTCCTTGTTAACTGTTAATTTCATGTGTTTTAGCTGATTAAAATGTTTATAGTAGTTCTATTCAACTACAATTGAATTTACACTTGAAGTTGCTTTTATAAAAAAAAATAGATTTTATTGAATGAACGTTCTGATACTAAAAACAAAACTGTTTCTAAGACTTATCTAAAATAAATATTCGTATACCTATGTATCAACTGTCAGCTTTGCTACACAAAAGTGCGATAAACATCACACCACTGTTCCACGGACCCCGATACTCCAGCACTCGTGTGCTAGATATCCCCCTCGTTATGTGAAGGGCGGAAATATGATAGAGGGGATCGCACTTCGACTCTACATATTATTTTCTCGGTCCATTTCTCGCACCACTTTCTCCGTATCGCCCCGACTAGCGGTTGGGTGTATTGAGTTACTTTTACGAAACGTTTCTGCGTTCCGTGCAAGTAATATCATTTCCTTTTTTTCACGAAGCTCGAAGATGTCTTCCGTTATATATCGTAATTGAATTGAATAATCCCCTTTTCGTGGCTTAATTTTTTATGCTGACATTATTTTTGTAGGTGACTGACAGGGAGTTTTATATCAATACTATCGAAAATACAAACTGAAATATAGATGCATAGAAAAACCAGAAAAATAAGACCAGCGCTGGGAATCGAACCCAGGTCTTCGGCATTCCGTGCCACGTGCTACCACTACAGTCCAGTCCGGTCCAGTCACGGAATGCCGAGGACCTGGGTTCGATTCCCAGTGCGGGTCTTATTTTTCTGGTTTTTCTATGCATCTATATTTCAGTTTGTATTTTCGATATGGGTTTTACTCTTATATCAATACTAGTTTCCATTGTTATCTTTTGTTAGTTCTGTAATATAAAGGAATCTTTTAAAATGTATCGCAAAAGCCGTCACACATTTTGAATGCTTGAGCCACGAACATAACAATGATTTACATTACCCTTTCGACATCTTCACTCCTATTGCAATATGGGCAAAAATAGCGAGATAATTTTAACAATATACTTATGTCGTCATCGTCCTGGACATGGTATTGTTATTGTTAAGGACATTCATAACATAATCTGGGCAAGAAAAATCTTCAATTACTTTTATGATTACTTTTCAATTTCACTATTGCCGTATTAAAATATCATGCTGCATTATTCTAGCTATCATCCATATCGTGCTAAATACGTTTGATTTATGATCACCAATAACTCCACCGCAAGATCGCTCATAGCAACAGTCTTAACACCCCATTCCAAACATTAGGTATGTAAAATCATACCAGCCACGATAAGTAACCGCACCCATTATCGTATGTAGAACAACTAAGACAGCGCACGCAATAAAAATGGAGACCGGCATCTGAATTGTAAATGTTATTATTACCGCATACCCCTCTGGAATCGGCTTTGCGATCCCGTGATCCAACTGAATAATTGCTCAGATTAAGTCCAATGCCATTTAGTATGTGAACCGGGGTTTTTAGGGTTTAAGGTGGCCGCATCCTTATACGTTTCGCTAAATGGTAACTTTTGTAAGCAGTCAGAAATTGAGTTTGTAAGTGCCTGTGTCCAACAGTAGACTTGCTTCGGCTAATAATATCATACTATTATTTTTATAATCAGAATAAGTTTATATTTATTAGTTTAGATATAGTTTTAGTTTTGGATGTTAGACAGTATTTATTTTTTTATTCTGTAAATAAATTATGATGATGATGATGCACAAAGGCAAACTTATCCATACTTACCCTTCTTTATATAAATTATAATTATTATACATAACTATTATTAATAGGTATGAGTTTGCTCGGTTATGTATCGATTGTCATGATGAATTTAGTTTATTAAGTTTTTAATATCACATTAACGGTCCGGTAATACAGTATCGTTAGACTAGGTAAGAAAATGTAAGTATTTGCCGTTAATAACTATCTACTTTATGGTTTCTCATAAACTTTTGTTACCCTCACCGTTCTTAATTAATACACAGAAAGCTACCCCATCTTCGCTTGCTATTAATTGGAAAGCTCTTTGGCCATGCTCCAAAGCTATATTTGAAAGTTCCATTTAATGATGGTAAACAATATCTTTCTAAAACTTGTCTGACATATTCATTGTTTTAGTATTGAATCATTATTAAATATACCTACTTGTAGAGATAGTACTCAAAATCACAAGGATATCTATTGGTGAGACGACTGTTTGATATGTATAACTTATAATAATACTAATCGATAATGTATAATTCACATACTCGCTAACTTCTGCCGGCCACTTTCTTCGCAGATAAATTGGTAATTCTACAGATTTATCTATGGATTAATAAGTTTCTGAGAATTAACTGAACTGTCTATAATAATCAAGTTTTATTCAAATACGTTTTCTAATTTTAGCGTAAAGAAATAAGAAACACAGGTATATACTTACATACTGTCAGGTACACAAGCTGTCAGATTTAAGATGGTTCAACAGGAACTAACTACCTTAATATTAAAAGTCTTTCCTTTGTACCCCGAATTTCGTCAAAATTGGTTATAACCTTGAGGTTCCGAGAGGGAAACAACAAAAAACATATTTTTAAGTTTGTTATTAATTAACATAATTACTTAAATGTCACGAAACATAATTATCAGCTCTATATCTCATCTTATCAGCTTAAATTCTGTCGACAGTCTTAAATAACTGTTTGGTGAAGGTAATATGGTACATGAAATCTTTTAAAACTTGTTAATTAAATGGCAAATTGGGTCAAACTATACAAAAGACTTAATTCGGATTATAGCAAAAGTAGAATAATTAGAAACCAAGTGGTTTCATTACTTAACGGGATAGATTTTAAAGCAACAAACACGCAACGATTAAGTAATGGCCGGTGACAGCGTGCCACATTTTGTCGCATGCTACATTGATGCGTACTAGTACCATGTTTTACGGATTGCCGTATTAAAGGGTGTACCTTTCCTATACTATAATTATGAATAAACAAAACAAATCAGGGCGACTTATACATCGTAAAATTCCACCCAAGTATAAATCAAATTAGTAATTTTTTTGTTCTAATTTACAAGTAAAGTTTTTTTTTTCTAGTTTAATAGAAAAATAAAATTTAACTAAATGCTTTGGATTACCTTTTTAAATGATAAATTAAAAAATATATGAAGCCTGTAATTCAAAGACAATACTAACACTTATGTATTAAATAGGTACCGTGAATGACTAGCTGACTGCCTAAACCTCTGAGGCAAAATATTTTAACTTAGGTTGGCATCTCAAATCTCGGAGAGTTTAATCGAAGTGGCCAAATTTTCCTCGTTTACGCGTGCATAAATTATTTTAATACATGAAATGTAGCATGCCACATTACTACGTCGTACGGTGTGCTAGCAACTATAACAAGCGTTTAATTAAACCTACCTAAGCCTTCCGTCCACGACGCCCACTGATGAAGATGGATGCTCTCATTCCCCACGACAAGTGTAAATAAACAAACTTCTTTGTCCGCAGTGTTACCTGACTGTATATTCTACTAGCCGTTACCCGCGGCTCCGTCCGCGTAGAATGCGATTTTCACTATCCCGCGGGAACCATGCAATTTTTCGGGATAAAAACGATCCTATGTCCCGGGGACACAAACTATCTGTATATCAAATTTCATCTAAATTGGTTCAGCGGTTTAGACGGGATGAAGTAACAAACAAATAAACAAACAGACTTACAAACTTTCGCATTTATTAGGTATATTAAATAGTTGGAAGTGGGACGATGGACCTAAGTGTACATTAAAGTAAAGTGTGGTTTTATGAAACGAGCCGAAGGCGATTTTCATAATAAGATCACACGAGTGTTTTAATGCCTAATTATGTATAGCCATAACTTTATCTACATGCATATCATAAGTTTTCTATAATATGTTCAGATATGGCCTGTATTTTGACTTTGACTTTGACTTTGACTTTGAATAATAATTATTATCTACATGCATGTCATAAGTTTTCTACAATATGTACAGATAATTATGCATTGTTAAAAAAAGTATTACCGATATTTTAGTAAACATTAAGATGCACTGTACTTTTATGTGAACATTAAGATGCACCCGCAGATACCAGGTTTCTTAATAAAGGCCATTTGATAGTCGTTTCTGAACATATAATAAGGAAGTTATGATATGCATGTAGATAAAATAATATTATGATTGGCAATAGAGGTGGCAGTGCTGCAGTGCACTAAGGCTTTTAACTTTATAGGAACTGGGTGAATAACAGTTTATTTCACTCTTAGACTTAGTTATAATTTGAGGACCACTTTTCTCCATGCATAAAGCTTGTCATAAAGAACGCGATGTGACGTGATGATTATTGTCGCAATTCGACATAGGTTGCTATAGGTTGTTTCCTACTTTCTCTGGCGGTTGTTTGTTACTAGGTGACAAAGCGTTTACTTGTCACTTTTTATTGCTCCATAGCCCAAAATGGCAACAACCCTAGTTTCATTATGATTTCTTTCCGTCCGCGGTGCGGTTCTCATCCAACCCTATAGTGTGGGGTATCATTTGATTGGATAGATATTTTAAAATCATTGCGGAGTTGTGAAAACAAATTTTTGATTCAGTGATCTGATTCGAAATATTTAACGTTAAAGTGCATATTTTCATTAAAATCAAGCGTCCCCCCTCTCCCTTTGAGACTAAACTATTTGAAAAATTTGAATAAAATCATATGGTAGGTAGTATGTAGTTATATGTAATTTTACAAGGAAAACTGTAACGGTATGTGTTTTCTTGAGAATTATTAGTAGTTTTTGAGACAAATAGTAGCCTACCAACGTGATTTGAAAAAAATCACGATGTAGGTAGTATAAGTATATCAAATTTACAATGAAACTGAACGGTTGGGTGGTCCTACTCAGGAGGGAGAAAATGAAGTAATTTTTGGCATATTTTTTTGGCATTTTTGGTTGACAAGACTTGACAAGAAGGTTGACTAGGTTAAAAAGACACATCTGACATCTAACATCTGGTAGCATGATGTACGGTTGTGTGGCTCTGAAAATGAGCTCTGGGTGAGTTCGAAACCGTCAGTGTAAGTGTGGTTGTGGTGATAGATAGGTTTGTGTATGTTCTTACAGTGTGGAGGTGGAGGAACTGCATGAACACGCATATTTTGCATAAACTTGGCTATATTATACGAGTAAGGTCGCGGGTGAGCAAGGAAATTCTTTTAGTTCATCAATATAATTTGGCTACAAAAAATCCCTTGCGAGTAGAACCACCCATTATTTTTTATCAAAAGCCTGAAAATGTTATTTTTTATGTTTATTGTCTTTGTCTTACAAAGGCCTGGCAATTAGCCGTTTTTTTATTATTTTATATCTCAAATTTACTTCTGAAACGAGTTTTACGACTATCAGTAAAATTTTGCAAAGAAAAAAAGCATTTACTAATAGAACATTGCCACGTTTTACTAGTTTTAGATGAGTTTTGCTACGTTTTATTTTGTCTCTGGATCTGGATCTAGCCTTATAATGAATTTGTCATTAACAGAATATATAAAGTGCCGACATTTTTTAATCCATACTAATATATAAATGCAAAGTACTCTGTCTGTCTGTCTGTCTGTCTGTTACGATTACGCCTAAACCGCTGAACCGATTTTGATGAAATTGGTACAGAGATAGAATACACCTTAGGAAAAGAACATAGGGTTCCTTTATGCGAAAAAGAGGATTTAAGGAGTTGAAATAGGGGATGAAAGTTTATATGGTGAAGTTCGTCGCAGTCGAGATAAAACCATGAAACTTGGCATTTAGGCACTTAATTAAGAAATAAATAGATATTTGTTTGAGTTTTTTTGCAAATTCGACCTGTGAGGGGTGAAATAGGGGATGAAAATTTATATAGAAGGTCGTCATCATCGAAGATAAATCGATGTTCTTTATGAAACTTGGCATTTGGGCCCGTGATAAGAAATAAATAGATATTTGTTAAAGCGTTTTTGAAAAATTTACCTGCGAGGTGATGTTAGCAGAGGGGATGATGCAGTGTTAGCAGAGCCTTCTAAGGTCAAGCAAAAAGTACGCAATGTGGGGTCATTTTGAATGCTTAATGGCATAGACAGTCAGACATGAAAAATTATAATTTTCAGATTTTTCTTATTTATTGTGCTATAAAAGCTACCTGTATGCAAAAATTCTAAGTTTCCAGGACAAATGGAAGTACCCTTTTATTTTTCTGTTAAGGCGATTTACATGAAAACACCTTTTTAATGACGGTAGCTTTTGATTGCCTTGACTTTGAGGTTTGTTTTTTCGCAGCTTTCGGGACTATTGACCTGAGTTTAGGGTTTCAATTTCAACTAGATACTGATACTCCCCGCGTTTATGAGATAAAGGGTCTTGACAGACAGATGGAAGGACAGACAGCAAAGTGATCCTATAAGGGTTCCATTTTTTTCCTTTTGAGCTTCGGAACCCTAAAACATTTGTTCCGGCGCTTTTCAAATTTCGACCGATTTACTTGAAAATATGGGGATCAAAGTTCTTAAGGAATTCCAAACAAATTACTCTAAGGGGCTGTTTCACCATCCATTGATTAGTGTTAACTGGCGGTTAGGTGTGATGCCGTCTTATTGTTTTGTTCGAATAGACGGAGACGGCATCACATTTAACCGTCGGTTAACGCTAATCAATGGATGCTGAAACACCCTAAGTATATTTATCGAAAATATGTGTAGCTGTTTTTAGTAAAAATGCCGTCTTAATTATATCCTACCCTCCTAACTTACAATATATGACGTAAGATGTCAAGAGTTCACTATGAAGAAATTAAGTAGTCCTGTTATGTTGACAGGGTAGAATACACGTCGTATTGCTAAAATGTGGCTTCCCGCAAAATATTTATGTTTTACCAAAGAACATAGATGGATGGATGGATGGAAGAACAAAAAAAATTAGTTTATATTTATAAATGTTTTTAAAACAGATTATTTTCAGTAAACTGTAGAAGTTTCTATGTGCTATAGTTGGCAAAATAGGTATCCTAAATAAATTTAATACTTCCCAAAGACACTATTTCACGCGGACGAAGTCGCGGGCAAAAGCTAGTTATTTATATATAAATATATTTTGGCTATAGGTATCTTACCATTTGCCACTAAAGTATTACTTAATACGTATCTAATAAGGATCTTATTGGCTCAGAGGAAAGTTAAAGCACAGGGCGGCCACGCCATACAAAATACGCGTTCTTGAATCTACATAGGCATGGCGACGTCTGTACACGCGTCAATGTGTGCGTAAGACACACAGGGCTGACTATCGCAAAACCCTAGTACTATAGGGTATGTAGGTATTGCCTTAGATGTGTAAATAAATGTAATCGTTAATCATATATTTTTATTTAAACCTACATAAATGTGTCTGTCTATGTATTTAAGCATTAATATTTTAAATTACTTACAATAAATATGACTACAAACTTGAACGAGTTATTTCATGTATTAATCGCGATACTTTTAGAAAGCATTATTTATTTACAAAAGGAAGTAGGCAGGGTAGGAACCTCAATTTCTCGCGCGCCCACTGACAAATTCGCGCTTGCTCGCGGACTCATGGCCACCGAGCCGAGCAATGAACTGCCGGCGCGCGGATTTCACGGAAAATTATGTGACTTTGTACGAGCGACAAATTATTAGAATATGATTGATTTTCGAGTTTTTAGGAAATAAATACAAATGAATGTTTTATAAATTAAAGTTTATTGTTTTAATCATTTGAGACCTTATTAATAAAGATTACTTACACTAAATATTTCCTTTTAAAGGATTTGTCTCTGAACATTCGATTGTTAAATCGTATGTAATATGTAATTATTGCTCCCGAACTTAGTCCCGTGCTATGGTGCGACCGACATACTCGTACATCGCGTTGCGCGCCCGACTGCTTTCCTGCGGTTTTCCTGCAATCTGCGCTTGAGGGTGGGGTAACTCGAACCGGTGCGGGGCGGAGCGTGGCCATTCTGTACGTCAAGTACTATTATATATTCTGTGGTTAAAGGTAAAATTGGCGGGGATACTAAGTCACGGTCCAAAGTACCGGAACAGTCCACTTTGTCGACCAACTAATTACGAACGCAAACATTGAAAAAGTCGAACTTGGCTCTTTGCTAATGTTGTTTGAGGGTGACAACATATACGTGTGTCTGTAATAACGGTTGAGGCAGCCTTCTAGAAGCCTTTATTTCTCTTGAAATGTTCGTGCGTTTTTTATTTAAGTTTTCTTTAAATCTTACACGCCGAATTTCGACTACTTTCATTGACCGGATTGATAAGTAATTTGCCTACTAATTTTAGCACCCTAATCAATACGATGTAACATCAATGCGGTTGTTGCTACATCACAATAAGTACCATTATTGAATGCGATATAATCGTGCTTCGTTTCTTTAATTAAACTTCTTCAAATCAATACAGAATTACATGAAACAGGAACGTGACTTAATTACCAGTCAAAGATATGTAAACAAGAGGAATCCACCGCCACAAGCAATGATAGAATACGTGACGAAAACTCCCCTAGAGACACGATTTTGCTCTATCTTCAAGGGTCTTGGAATCTATTACGACGTACGTCGTATTTGTAGGGTATCGGTGATCCCTTAACTTGATTAAATCTTTTAATTATATTCTTCTGTACTTATTTAGTGGAATGTGTTCGGATGGTTTACGATCCTGTTGCCCGATTGCAGGTGGAATGAATTACATTATTTTACAAAGACTAAGTATATCACACTTACTTAGTAAGCACACAACTACAACCCTAATTCTTATCCCTCTGGTCTTGAAAGCCGCCCATTAAACCTTCTCAAAAATGTAGGTAGGTAAATAGCCATATTGTTTAGAATTACTGCCCTGATATCAGGGCAGTAATTTGGTATGAAAATACAAAATAATTACCCCGTTATGTCTTTATTATTAAAAGTCTAGATGACGTTGCTAATCAAAATATTTAGTTTTACATAAAATTTATTAGCTATTAGATACACGAGAAAAACAAAACGCATGATGGTGTAGCTCACTTTGAAGTTAAAAAAGGGTTTGGTTAAAGAAAAAGTCAGTTGCTATAAAAGAAAAATAATAAAATAACTCTCCGACTAACATTACAAAATTTAATTAACTTTATTGAGTAACTAATTCATGAAATACCTCGACAAAAGCTTATAGGCCAGGGTGTCCATAACGCAGTAACTTTATTAAATACGATACTAACAGTCCCAGTAACCGTTTCGGGATGCTAATGAGGCAAAGTTGGGGAATTGTGGCCGTAACAAGGATTGACCGATACCGCTGATTGTGCGCAACACACCGTAAGAGGGCTATTTGTTTTGCGGAATTGTAACGTCTTGGAAAATGTTTTTTAGTGTCCGAAAGTTCTTTTACGGTAGCAAAAGGGAATTTGGTTGTTATTTCAATTTGTCTTGATGATTTTAGTAAGACACTCTCTAGTCTAGAATATAATATTTATATCTCAGTCATTTTAAAACAAGTCAAACTATTCAATGTATCTTATGACCGCTTACCTGTGAACATCTTAATCTCGATTTAGTGCTGAGCTTAGTTTATTTGTGTGAAAATGTATGGAAACATTAACTTTTATCATTCTCAATTGAGAGGATAAGAAAGAACAGGGAAATTGAGGATCTGGTATCTGACCAAGGCGTCCAGACTCCGGTGGCTCGGGCACGTAGAAAGGTTGGGAGAGGATCGAGCCTCGAAGAGAGCGTACTTGGGACGACTGAGTGGACGTAGGCCGGTTGGTCTTCCGAGGTACCGCTGGAGGGACGAGGTCCTGAAAGACCTTTTGGACCTTGGGGTCGAAGGCAGGCAAGAATTGGCTCAAGATCGCAAAGCGTGGCGTAATCTGGTGTTGGAGACTCACTGCGCCCTGGTAGTAAGTAAGTAAGTAGTAAGTATTCATAATCAAGCTTAAGAAAATTTTATAAATTTTTTTTTGTTTTTGGACATGACTTTTTGTCGACGATATTTGATCATAGCATTGCCATCGACAAAATAAGCTTTTAAAAAATGTTTCTAAGAAGCCTTACTGTTGATTGTTAAACTACTGACCTCATAATAGCCTTTAAAAACGCTAAAATCTAATAGATTCAAAGAGATCCTTTTGGATATAAATGGACAGGGCAAGCTTGACGATGGCCATAAAATAAATTTCGTGGAAGGACTTTTAACCCCTGTTTATCTAAACTGTTACTTATACGGCGACGTTACGGCCGTCAAGGGGCTTTGGTACCAGCTCTGTGTCATCCTGATGTTGGATAAGAGTTACAGAATTTTGCTAGAAAATGTATTGTAAAATCTGGGGGCAGTTTGCGTTGCTTACGAAGTCATATCCTGCAAAGTCACTCAGCACCATTAGCATGGGAAAAATTAGTCGTTAGAAAACCAGGAGATTGAAAAAGGGTGAGCTACGAGTAGGCTTGTCTTCGGATGCAACACTTCGCTGTGTGTGTGTACACAAGTTTTGGGTATACTTATTATAACGCCAAGTAAAATACTGGTCAAGTAGGTACAAGTCGGACTCGGAGCAAGTGGCGAGTTGTCGTACATTGTGGCGTTCTAAGGGAGGCCTTTGTCCAGCAAT
>NC_133473.1:6226996-6237757 GCF_025370935.1 Choristoneura fumiferana
TAAATGCTAATCCAAGTAAAACACAACACATCAACGTAACCAGGTCCATATTGGTTGCATAAAAACAAAATTTATATTTTTGATAGCCATAACTACTTGTGTATACGCATAACCGACAAAAGTCATAAGATAAGTTGGGAATATATTTTTAAACCAAACCTAACCGCCATTCGTGTTGGCAAAACTTTCGCAAGTGCCTATGTCCGCCCCTAAGGGACAAAAATGTCCCTAATCTAATCTATCAAATAACACAATTTATACGATTCTCGTTTTTTTTTTATATACAAAACAAACGCACAGATGAACTGACCAATTGACAAATAATCTAAAAATATTGTTATGGGTCTATTAGTGCTAGTAAAGTAAAAAACCCGTAATATTAGTTTTTTCTGGCATAATTTCAATGTTACAGACACGAATATTATAGTTTTCTTATGTACCGATATGTATAGAATAGAAGATATTTATCTGTTACTTGGTTTTGTAGAGCACTGTTAAAGCTGAGTGAAATGATTTATTAACCCAACCATGTTGACAGAAATACTAAATATTGTTTGGAACTTTTTCATGATAGATTAAGAAAGATGTTGCCGAATATGTTTTTTACGGGGATAACAACGCTGAGTATTATAATTAATAATAAACATTTATTTCGGAAAACTAAGGTTCCATAAAAAAATACATACAAAGAAAAACGTCCCATGCGACGAAAAGGTTGTATGATAATAAATGACTAAATTGATTTTTATTGTTTTGTTTTATTGAGCTATTCTCCAGCTTCATTTCTGTATATAAATTATTTCTCAAATCCAAGTACTTTTTGAGATTTCAACCCCTAAAAAGTTCCATGTGATATGAGCTCGACGTAGAGAAGTTATACATCTCGATAGAACTTTACACGCCGGTCGCCTCGCCCCGCGGAGGGGCGCGTGCGGGGTTCTATCGTCAGTGTCACCGGTCTTCGCGGGAGATGACACGCTATACTTTATGTTATTTTGGCACGTTTTCTTTGGTGTGGGTTTCTTTATAATTTTATGTAATTTGTGGGGGCATGAATTTAACTCCTAATTAAACGAATCGTCGCTCGAGACGACTTATAAAACTTGGCACTAGACCAACGAATCAACGAAGTACAATTGAAATTAATGATTTAATTACAAATGGTCCAACAGAGGATAGTCATCATGGTTCAGAGAGACGTAATTAGCTATTTCTTCTATTTACAAAATAATAGTGAGTGTGTTTTTATGTTTTTACGGTTTAAGTGCTTCTGCCGTTAGATTCCGGAGTAAAAGGTAGCATATTACCTCTTACAACTTTATTTATAGTAAATCAATATAAACCGGAAAAAAAATATTCGTAACGTATTATGATCTTAGCAATAATAGCTTTATATAGATTTCACGATCAGAAAAAGTTTTAATAAGCACGATGTATATAGTTATGTACCATTAATCGATGGAAACTAGATAGAATTTCAGAGTTGTAAGAGCACTTGTAACCATTGACGCCGGAACAGACACGCGTTGTCGAGTTCACTTGTGCATATGTCACCTTCTTCTACGGAACTCATTTAAGTTAACACCGTTTACGTCTCAAATTTTATTTTCTATTTATTTTTATGGAATAAAATATCATACATACATACATATACGTGACGCTTTATTCCTGTATGGTAGGCAGAGACAATAGAGCGCCATACGCTTCTATTCTGACATACTTCTCTCGCTTCATCCACATTCATCACTCTCCTCATACATGCTCGACGCTTTCGGGTACTAAGCCTCTCTTCAATGTGCCGCCGATCTGGTCGGTGTACGTTTTACGAGGATAATATAATAAACTAATGCCCCAGTCATATCTTCTGCAAATGTAGAAACATCACACAGTACGGAATCATGTTTGTAATGTATGTAAACTTTTATGCACATAAAAATAAAAATACAAATACACAGAGAGGAGAAAAAAGGCGAGCTATTGATCTAGAGCGTGATGCGATGTAAAATTTAGGTAAAGAAAGTAGTGTCGCCGTTCAACCCGTCACTTCTGTGGCACATCGCCAATATTGGAACCATCGCCTACAAAGGAACTGACGCCTATAAATGAAATTTCTGATACCGAAACGGTTACTCTAACTCTAATTATGTCGCAAGTATCGTCTCGAGCAGGCTCGATGACTTCCAGCCACCTGAAAAGCCGGGTTCCAAAAAGGCTTATAGTACCGTAGACCGCATACATACGCTGCGGCAAGTCATACAGAATACCGAAGAGTATAACTTGCCACTATGTCTAGCGTTTGTGGATTACGAGAAAGCCTTTAATTCGGTCGAAACCTGAGCGGTGCTTGAGTTTCTCCAGCGATACCGTTGACTATTGGTATATCGAAGTGTTAAAGTGTTTGTATAACAACGCCACTATGTCGGTCCGAGTACACGAACAGAATTCGAAGGCGATTCCCTTTGAAACAGGCGTAAGATACGTAGATGTCATATTTCTGAAACTGTTTACTGCCGCTTTGGAAGACGCCTTCAAGCTTCTGGAATGGAAAGGACTAGGCATCTCATCGGCAAATACATCACTCACCTTCGGTTTGCCAACGATATCGTGTTATGGCAAAGTCGATGGAAGAACTCAGTACGCTGCTCGAAACCTCAATCGAGTGTCAAGAACAGGTGTCTACTCCTATTTTGGTTGAGAATTTGGTTCTTGAAGTTGTTGACGCATATGTATACAAATACATAGGAAAAACCGTCAAATTAGGTAAGTTCAACTTCGAGAAGATTGACCAATCGTCGAATCCAACAGATGGGCACCCGTTTGGAAAACTCAGCAATGTCTTTTCGTTCAAAATTCCTCAGTGCCTTAAGACGAAAGTCTTTTTAACCACCGTGTGTTGCCAGTGATGACAATACATATGGATCGGAGACGTGGTGCTTCACTATAGCCTTATAAATAGGCTCAGAGTTGCTCAGCGAGCTAGGAGAGAGCTATGCTCGGATTTCTCTACGAGATCGAATTAAAATGAGGAGATATGTAGAAGAACAAGGGTCACCATTATCGACATGGCCAAACAAATTAGCTCGTGAAGTCGTGGCAATAGGCAGGCCATATAGGATGGAGAACGTATGGCTGTTGGGGCCGAAAAGTTCCAACGAGATGGAAGGATGACAGTTAAAGCGGGGGTTCGCGGTGGATGCAACTAGAGGGCTTTGGGGAGGCCTATGTCCAAGAGTGGACATCCTGCGGATGTGATGATCACGATGATGATGAAATACATTACTTTTAAACTTTTTAATATATTTCATGTGATATCATAACAACAAGAACAAGGAACAAGTGTCATATTGTGAGTAACCTAATGGCAATGTTGTTTGTAATAAGCATTAATTATTATTTATTTCGTCATTGCGAATAATCACGTACTCGAGTTCATAAACATGTGAGCAAAAATTTGATAAAAAATATCTGAACATGACTCTATTGCTAACGGCGTAGAAGATAGTGTAATAAGTCTTTCACTGCTAGTATAGGTGATGATATAAATAAGTATTTTTTATTATTATCTTTAATTGTACTTGTGATTTAATAGCTAATTTTAAAGACTAACTAACTACCCCTTCTTAACCTACTTAATACTACACTTAACTTGTGGTAACGCTATGGTGATTTAACTTAATTTAATTTTATGGCCTTGTGATCGTGAATCGTCTAGTGGGATAAGGAACCTACCTATGCCCAGTAATAACCCTAAGTGCTTTTATTTGAGAATTAATTTGAAAAGCCTACAGTTGTGTTTCTAATGTTATAATTAATTAAGCAGTACCTAACTTCGTGATAATTTTGACTCTAGATTTGAACTCTACTGAACTTTAGGGTGAAACCTTTAATTACTGAGATGTGAATTTAGATATACTAGTAAGTTTAGATTGGATAGTTCTAGAAATGGATCTTTCAGGTTACCTAGAATAATCAGTTTGGAAAAATGAGAGGAAAATTTCACTACGGATAGAGTTTGTGTTTGTATTACTTCTGAATCTATTTTGACTTAAAACTAAGTTAATTACCGAGACCTGAGGTCTCGGAGGATCTCTTCCAAGCCACGATCCTTCTCCTTTCGCACTTCCAGAGCAATAATATCTCTATGGATATCGTTGTTTTACTAGACTAAGCACTAACTTTGGTGGCATTACAAAGTGTATGGATACAAACACAATGTTTTGTAACACGTTGAATCTAATTTAGACTTATGGTTACTTATCTATGCTTATATTAGAAACACTCTATGAGATGCTTAATTATAACTTTGATAATTAGTTCAGGAATTGTGTTTAGACTACTATAGCTTTCACTTACTATAGCGCTAGTATCTCTTAATTTAGATTAGTCTTATCTATCTTAGATATATGAAATGTCTAATTTGACATAATTTTATTTGGTATTAATTACTAATCTCATAGTGACTTTCACTTATTTTAATGAGCTATCTACTTAGTCTAATTTTCTAGTTTCTACCAGCATTTGGCGTTACCAGAGTAAAGCAGAAGTAGTACCGATTTCTATACTTTACGCCCAACAGAACACAAGCGTTAAATAATACCTAACTAGCTATAACTAGATAACCCTTGGGTATTCAAGATAACTCTGTAAGGTTGGACTCGTCTATGACTAGTTTTGTCTCAATTCATATATTTTAAATGAACAATAAACTGTTTCAACTATCAATCCTTAATCAATTATGTTTAAATCGAGAAATCGAATGAAAAGTACATAAATTTCCAGATAGACTGTTGCCTGGTATGTGTCAACGTAAGCTATCGACCGTAGTCAGGATTTCTACATCCGTTCACTCAATGTAAGGACGACAAACAAGATTAGTATGTATTTATAACCCGAAAGACTTTGTATTTTAATTGATAATGGTCCAAACCCTCTACGATTTATCTCCTAACTTATTACTAGATATATTTTGATCTTAATCATCGTATTATGATGTTTTGTATTAATTTTATCAAAACAAAGCTTATTTTAGCTGGCAATCGTAATTCAATCGAAATTAGATGATAATAATTGTGTTAAATATTTTCAGTAAGTAATATCTGGCATTTAATTGTCCATTTAGCTATGAGATCGTGTCATATCAATTCCGCTTATTCATTATAGGAAAGACAGCTAAAATATGTTATTGTTATTTACTCTTAACAAAATGATCAAACCGTATTTTGGTTTTTAAATTGAAGTCAACTTACTAATTTTTAAGTTGTTCGTAGTCAAGTTCTTATGAACTAAGTTTGTATAATGAAGTTTTGACGTAAGTACTTAAATAAATTTTGTTTTATTTTATTTTCTTAAAATCTAGTTATGCCTTAAAACTATGTGTGTGCGAGTTTAAGCTTTCCCTAGCTCTGTGGTTGGAGTTTAGCAATTTTGGGGAAAACCCTTCATAGGTGAACTAATTGTGTGGTGAGTTAAAATAGTCCTTTTCCCGGTGTAAGGAAACGCTACTCTAGCTAAGCCCTATGAACTTCCCTACCTATATAGCCCTAATAATCCTACAATTGTACTTTAAGCTTGCCTGAGGCCCTACTCTCTGTCTGCCGATTAGCAAAACTAGGGAATTAATCCCACATGTACATTTAGTGTAATGTAGAAATTCACGGTGCAATGAATTTCTTCTAATCTCTTATCAACAATGATGGTGTGTATACCTAAAGCCCTATCGGTCCCTAAATGTGCTGAGCTCTCAACTTTCCCGAAGGAAAGTCCCTATGACGGAGAGCCCCGCGGAACAGCAGAATACCTAACGTTGTGCTAAATACGTAAATAAATAGGGACAGGAATTCTGATTTCTTAAGTACAAACTAAGCGTCAACAAGACACGCATTCACTTCGACGAGCGCTACTTAGTCGTTACAAAAGACAAACAGAATCCACTGGTGGCTGGTACGACAGTAATTTGCCGCTGAAGCCGCCACAGCTTCAGGAAGTGGAAGCCTATTTCGTCCACGGTTGTCACCGTTAGGTGTCAGACGATATAGACCGACTTAAAGCTCAACCAAGGTACGTTATGGAGGAACAAAGTCATTCCATTAAGTTGGAAAAACACAGAAAAGTTATGGGTTAGTACAAAATACACGTAGGCTGAAATGAAACGCTATATAAACGACACTCCACACTACAAGAACAAATAAGGACTTACCACCGCCACAAGACCGCAAAGATTCCCTTACACAAGATTTTCGAATGAAAAATCAGCACTAAATATTTCACAAAAAATTAAAAAACCAGAGAGTTAATTATTATTCCGAAGATTAATGATCAAGACCCCGAACACTTACTTCTGAAGAATATACTCACATTTCTTGTAAATTAAAATTAATTCAAATAAATAAAATCCAAAAACCCCAATTAAAATTAATGAAATAAATTACCCGATACTATTGACTCTTAATTTGTTAACAAAATGGCGCACAGAAACTAAACCCCCCCGACTAGCAAAATAACGATGTTGACTCTACGAAATCTAAATCCATCTGGCTCCCGCCCTTTTTGTGTCACCTCTATTTATAGTTCTCTCCCGGAACTCTGGTATTTTCGCGCACAAGCGACCAAAACGACGCCAAGCTTACCCAAAGTCGACAACGTTGACATTGCCTGCTCTCGCTTTTTCTTCTGCAAATCCTTATCTCAAAATAGCCAAATTTTATCCGTAAAATTTATTCTAAAACTAAAATTTCCTATTTATCTTGACACTATCCTAGCTTACTATTCTAGTAAATACGTTTCGTTTTTATATTGTGCTACAACAACAATTTTCAATAAATATTTATATGTATTTGTCAAATACTTCAATTTTACCTCAACGTTTTTAATTTCCTTAACCTATCTAACAATAATCTTACTTCTAATGATAATTTTCTACTTATTAACCCCTACACTCTTTGAATATAAATAGCCAATTACATACTTCTATTGTTCGTTATAAAAATAGCTAATTTGCCTACATTATTAACTGGTATCCCCAATTCGCGCCGTTTATTCATAGTTTCCTTTGTCGTATTAACGCTACTCAAAATTTGCTTATAATTTCGCCACGTTCCTACTTTAAGTCAGTGCGACAGAGTGCTTTGTAATTTTCATCAATAACTAAATGCTAACTACTACCCGTTTTGAATGAAAACTTAAATTTATAATAGATAATGAACCAATGATCTATACTAATTATGCGTAATGCTTGCATTTTCGGTTTTTCTTAACTTATTTAGCTAATTTCGACAACTTGCCGTTCCATGATGCTTCCGTTGATATTTCTTTAATTAACATAATTATTAACATCAAATGTATCTAAGATCTACTGTAGACTAATACTAATGATTCTATTACTATATCAAGTCTATTTTTGATGAATTTGTGACCATATTTCTTGTTTTTAGATAAAATTTTACATTTCCATTACCAAAAGCGACCTATATATTCCCACGTAAAACTAACTAAATAGCCTCTCAGGTTAATCTGCCGCTAAACCCAGTTCGGCATTATTCACTAATTTTCCATGACGCCTACCATTAATTCCTTTAATTGACCATAGATGGCGTTTTTTTACATTAATTTTATACCCGAACAACAAACAATTCTAATCCCATTAAATTAAATCACATTTACTCATTAAATTGACTGCTAAATTCCCTGCTTTAATTACATCGACATTCTAATCTCAATTACTCTTATTTAACTGTCTTTGTCGACATGTTTTTGTTTCGAGTTCCATCAAACCTTCATAGATGGCCCACTAACAATTTTCTACTAATTATTCCCAGTGACGGTCGTGTGACACATCCGATCCGTTACAAATAGATAGATAGATAGTTACATGTTGTTGAAAAAATTATCAAAATATCCGAGGAATAAAGTTCATATGCCTATAGACCTCGGTTCACAAAGTCAAACTCCGACAAAGATAGTTCTATATTCTCATAACACCGGAATTTTGGCTGTGCGTTCCCACGAAAACAGTTTACATATTACTTTAAAACCCAGAATTCCTTGAAAGCCTTAACATTTAAAAAAGATTGCTACTAAAAAGTAATCCTGACAACTCTAGTAAGAACTATACTTAATTGCATTGACGTATTTCTTTTACTTACAAAGCTATAATCAAATTAAACTAAGCGAAAATTCAAATGCCCCTAGTGAAAAGTACCAATTTTGCAGAAGTGATTTAATTCGTCGGATGGGACGAAACGATTACCTACTACAAAAATGTGTTAGTTTAGTACTTAGGTTATTATTAGTATTAAAATTATAATCTACGTGCTTAACATGCAAACTGTTCCAGTGCTTAGATTATGGCAATAGATATTCACAGAACAAAGTTTGTTCAGTATAAATACAGTTATAGAATAATACCAACCTCTTGATTTTTTAACAGCTGTTGCTAAGGCGGTTTGATAAGATTGACTTTGTAGTGGAATATGTGTATTTTTCTTCACCTATTCAGGAAAAGCTCTTTTCTGTCCTTTGCAAATACGCCAAAATCGTGTTTTCTCTGGAATTAAGTTATATAACTACTTGTTTTCTGCTCCCTGCTGTTATTTCCATTTAGACCACCCATGAAAAAATGCTGCTCTTCGTGCTCCTCGAACTACTCCAAAAAATAAAGGATACGTCGTTGAAGTCAGGGCAAATAACTGCACTTGACAGGGGGAAAAGCGTTACATTTGATATCAGCGACTGACGATCCCGTTCCAAAAAAGTCACAGTGAAAAGTCGCCGTGACTTTGTCACGCCCGTTACTCGTGTCACTTTATGATATTTGTGGCACGTCACGGTCCTGTGCCTTTAGCGTAAGTTTTCGGTTACAAAATACGTCTCGATCGCGTTCGCGTTAAATCTCAATTTGTATGGAAACACGAATTAGCGGAACGTTTGCGATGTTCGTCCATACAAATTGAGATTTACGCGAACGCGATCGAGACTATTTGTAACCGAAAAATTAACTAGGGGTACTATAATGAACGTTTTTCTTGTCACACTGTTATTTCAACGTGACTATGTCACGCCTGTTACTCATATCACCTCATGATATTGTCATACCATCCATAATCAAGAATATAACTTTAAATTACGTAAATTATTTTAGAATAGGATTGTAACACATTGTTGTTGATTTTTTTTTAGTATTTTTTTAATTTTTGATTTTTTGTCATTTTCTGGTAAGTATGCATACGCTTTGTAATTTAATTCGACTTTGTTTTGTATATTTTTTTTCAAACAAACTAAATAAATATTAGTTATATTAATTTAATAGTAATGAGTTTATAATACAGGCATGTGGCATATCTTCGAGTACCTACGCATGCTTCATTGCACGGATGAGTGAGCAAGCATTCATAACTTTCACGATATCTCACTCGCTCTCAGGCAGCAGCAGGGCTACTACGAAACTCGAAACTCGAAGTTCGTGTCGTGCGGTCCCTCTGACACTTATACTGTTTAATACGAGAGCGAGAGGGACCGCACGACACGAACTTCGAGTTTCGAGTTTCGTAGTTAGTATAGCCCTGCAGGCATCATCCGATGTTCGATGTTCGACTTTGTCACCGTGACATGATTTATCCCCCATATCTACTGCACCTAAAACATTTGCAAGTTTAAGATGGTATTTTAAAATTCTAATGCCATGAAGATGTGTTTATAAGCAGTAAATCTGAAAATTAAACTAAATCGTGTAAAAGTGAAGCACATAAAGTGGATCTATAAAATGAAGAAAAACATTCTGACATGAATATAAAAAGTTTTATGAGTTTGTATTTTATCCACAACACATTTTATAACACAAAACCCCTACTAATATTTATACCAACCGTAAAAATTTGTAATAATATTATTTATTACATACATCTAGTTATGTGTACTTATATAGGCAGATTCAACAATGTATTTGAAACAAAAGTAAAGTAGGTACGTCGTTAATTATGTTACCTTAATTAAACATACAATTTAAAAAGTTCAGTAAGTAGGTATGTTTTGTGTTGTGAGCTTTCGAGATACTTTGATGTATAAATTTAATTATACTTGTAATAAATTAATAATTGTGACTCCATGTTCGCTTCGTCAATTAATTCTTGTTTGTTTTCACAGCCTGTGTTTTAAAAGTAAAAGCTTGACGTTTGCTTCGTCAGGGAAAAATTACAGCAAACTCAATAAATTAAGTACTTAGATCAATTTATAGGTTATTTTCCGCTTAAAATTTAACTATAGGATACTAGTTGATGCCTTCTGAAATAAAAAAGTAAATATTTAAATTTATATAAAACCCGGCCAAGTGAGTATTGGGATACATCCAGTATAAAAGAAAGAAATAAAGAAATACATTTATTCACACACAATAATAGACAAACAACACAGGACACAACAATATTATTAACAATATTATAAGGTTACGTATCTACACTTTACTTTTTCTGCATGGTTTATATTTATGCATAAGCCGTGGATATAGTCAGTCGGGCGAAGGAAGGACGGACGTGAAACTATAGGGGTTTTTTAGGGCTACAGAATCCTAAAAAACGAGCTCGAATCTACGCAAAACTTTCAGACAATAGTAATAGAAACCCACGGTGTATATCTACAATCACCGTCATCTTTTTCAGTTTATAGTCTGCTACACTGACTTAGTAATTGCTTTCAGAATTCAACTGCTTCCCAGCTAACCGCGTTTCAGTGCGCTAGTTCATTTTAAAACTAAAAAGTGTGCAAGTAAAT
>NC_133473.1:6240172-6283564 GCF_025370935.1 Choristoneura fumiferana
GAAAGTACTCAGAGGTTAGTTACATTAAGCTTGACTGTAAATCTGTTCACTCTTTTAAACGTTCTGTACGACAAGTCTATGTTCGTAGCTCGAACGTGGTCCTCAGTCGCAAGCATACTGTCAGACACGCACACTGAGACTAAGACAACGTGTAAGTACGAAATTTACTCGTGCACATTGATAATTAGCTAACTAGGGTGCGCTTTCGAGGTGGAACAGATCTATAATCATAAATAATGACCCAAAAAAACATTACATCGATTGTCATATTCGATGGTTGTACCTAGTCAACTTTTTGCCTATTATCGGTTTGCCTAATTTTAGATACACTAATATCACTTAACCTTTATTAGGCTTAGGAGGTTATTGTATCTCATTTTTACTTTAGTAAACGTCATTTTGTATACAACTTACTTGCATGGGTAAAATTTTATTTTACCTAATTTAAATGACCTAATTTCATTTTTTATAAACTTATTTCGTTTACTGTTTGACTGACATATATTATATCGTCTAAGATTATACGTCTAACATAGGTTCGGTTCTGGCGCTTCGCCGCCCTACCGCGGCACGCTCGGCTCGCGAGCTTTTTGTGGTTCGCAGTTCTAACCAAATCCAACCCTATTTACTGGTTAAATATTTAATTACTCAAATAAAAAAAACAAAAGTTTACTGGTCGCTCTTCTAATCTTAGTAAAAACGTTATTTGTTTTATGTTATAATTAGTTAAAATAATATTATTCGACAAAACAGGAGTATGAAATGAATCATTTAGGAAAAACGAAATTCGACAAAATAATATTATCTAAAATGAATTTATACATATTGACTTAAGCAAAAAATCATTATAGTAAAAGTGATAGGCAAACTGAAATAAGACAAAAGAAATTAGACAAGTCAAGGGAATACCATATTCGATGACATAAAAATCGTTGCTGAAGCACATTTTTAAAGTTTTCATTAAGCAATAAAATACAGAGTGAAATCTCTCTGAATAATTGAAGCCTCAATTTAAGATACTTACCGGTCATTATGTAACGGTTAACAAATTCCAGCTGCTTATATCTGCTTAACACGAAACACTGAATAAAGTAACTGGGGTCTGAGACAAACGAGACCACATACCTAGTTATGATAACAGGTCAAATGTCCCACTTATCGTTAGAGTTTACTCATGTTTTAATTGTCTTGCAGAATGTAAGATAAAACTTGATAATACATATTTGCTATGACACTTGTCAGTAATACGGTCTGTCGCTCCCAAATGGACGCTGCTTTAAATGTCTTAGATATATATATACCTGTATTACAACCCATTACCACGGCTTTCTTCAAAAGACACGGGTGATCTTATTTACCCTTTTACCTCCATTTACACGAATGATTTTGTCTCTAGCGCTTGTAAAAATAGATCATCAACGCAATTTCAAAGGCCGCTCCACAATTTTTAAATCTACCGGTCACCAAGGAAAAATTGAACATTGCGTACCCACATGTATCTGCGGACAAATAAAAAAATGATAAAAAAATAACTTCTGATTTTTTGACCAAACAATTTTGACTTTAGGAATATAAAGAAGCATCTTTGTAAATCCGGAATCATCTTGAGTTTCACAATAAATACAAATGTTGTCAATTTAATTGCAATAAAACATGTCCTCGTAACGTAAACGGATAGTTTGGTTGAAAATATTTCTTGCAAATATTTCTTGTGTGCTACACTGATAGGTATTTCGTCACACAATTTAATAAACACAGCTACAAATTTATATCAATAAGTTCAATAACTTCAAAGATAAGACCGAACGTAAATTAATATCCAAATAATTCTCATTAAAAATAAATGACGACAATAAATATGTAATGTTTTTTTTTGTATTAAACGTATTACATTCTTAGTGGCCATTGTGCAACTCTGTCTCTATTTGTGCCAATATTAACTAACTAGCAACCCGCCCCGGCTTCGCACAGGCAAAGTAAAAAAAAACGGCCAAGTGCGGGTCGGACTTCCGTACCTATACAACATTTAGACATTAGCAATAATGGACAAAAAAAAACACGTTTGCCGTACGGGAGCCCCCGTTAAATATTTATTCTATTTTAATTTAATTATGTATTTTTAAAGTGAATAAAATACTAATTTCATACTTATTATTTATTATTACGGGACAGGGGTTGCGACCCCCGCTCCGGGTCGTACCTGGTTCAGCAGGTAACGCTGGCCATACAGCGGGGAAATGCGGCTGGCATTATGGGCACATTTGAGCCGGGTACGACGCGGAATGGTGGTTTTTAGGTTGTAGTTTAGGTCTTAGTTTGTAGTTTATATTATAGGTTTAGGTTAATTTTCTTTTGTTTATTATTAAATTATTAAAACTTGTTAAATATAAATTAATATTCTGTAAATATTTCAAGCAACTACCTGTTGCCGTAAAGAGCACACCTAAAATATTTTTTATTCTGTTTTTAGTATTTGTTGTTTATAGCGGCAGACATACATCATCATTAACCTAGTGACAGACAGACAGACAGACAGTGGAGACTTAGTAATAGGGTCCTGCTTTTATTACCCTTTCGGCACAGAACTCTAAAAAGGTCTCTAAGCAAGGGCACTTCAAACACATTTTGCAGCGCCATTTCCCAAAAATAACACTCTGCGTCGGCGCGTCAACCTAAGGTAGTTAAATGCATGTTTTGGTTAGATTGATATTTTTGAATTCGTAATCTTTTGAATGGAATGTCCGATTTGAATAATTCAAAAAAGTAATCTACAGGTATTGAAACCATCTGGAATATGAAATATTTATTTGGATAAGGATTAATACAAAGGTATGGATAACGGTCTGATTTTAATCGGCATATCAGTCAACTTTTAAAATTAAAAAAGTAGTTTTAGTGACATAACTACAGTGGTTTCAGATATGGTATCGTGAAGTTTTTTGTAGATTCTTTAATATTGTAGAACGTTTTTTTGTTTTATCATCAATAGTTTCCACAGCGCATGCGATGAAACATGTTTTATGGCAACTTTTTACACTTTGAGGCACATTATTGAAGTTTTAGTACGGAGCCCTAAATTTTCTGGTAATAAATATAGCCTATGGCACTTTGGAATAATTTAGCATTCTAATAGTGAAAGAGTTGTTAAAATCGGTCCAGTAGTTTTTGAGTTCATTTGTAACAAACATTCAAAAATCCAAATCTTTCCTCTTTCTAATATTAGTATAAGTATAGAAACCTGAGAAAATTTGACTCCGAATTGTGATTTTTGTACGATATTTTGAACTCGCAAAACAATCCCGTCTAAAATTATATCAAACGGCTATTCGGGATGTTCTTCTTATAATTTTTATGTTCTTTTTATTATTTTACTTGTAAGTTTATTTAGTTAAGGTATCTTAGGTTAGTTAAATAACTGTTGTCTCCTTGTTAACTGTTAATTTCATGTGTTTTAGCTGATTAAAATGTTTATAGTAGTTCTATTGAACTAAAATTGAATTTACACTTGAAGTTGCCTTTAAATAAAAAATAGATTTTATTGAATAAACGTTCTGATAATAAAAACAAAATAAATTCTAAAACTTATCTTAAATAAATATTCGTATACCTATGTATCAACTGTCACTTTTGCTACACAAAAGTGCGATAAACACCACACCACTGTTCCACGGACCCCGATACTCCAGCACTCGTGTGCTAGATATCCCCCTCGTTATGTGAAGGGCGGAAATATGATAGAGGGGATCGCACTTCGACTCTACATATTATTTTCTCGGTCCATTTCTCGCACCACTTTCTCCGTATCGCCCCGACTAGCGGTTGGGTGTATTGAGTTACTTTTACGAAACGTTTCTGCGTTCCGTGCAAGTAATATCATTTCCTTTTTTTCACGAAGCTCGAAGATGTCTTCCGTTATATATCGTAATTGAATTGAATAATCCCCTTTTCGTGGCTTAATTTTTTATGCTGACATTATTTTTGTAGGTGATCGACAGGGATTTTTATATCAATACTATCGAAAATACAAACTGAAATATAGATGCATAGAAAAACCAGAAAAATAAGACCAGCGCTGGGAATCGAACCCAGGTCCTCGGCATTCCGTGCCACGTGCTACCACTACAGTCCAGTCCGGTCCAGTCACGGAATGCCGAGGACCTGGGTTCGATTCCCAGTGCGGGTCTTATTTTTCTGGTTTTTCTATGCATCTATATTTCAGTTTGTATTTTCGATATGGGTTTTACCAAAAAACCAATCTTATATCAATACTAGTTTCCATTGTTATCTTTTGTTAGTTCTGTAATATAAAGGAATCTTTTAAAATGTATCGCAAAAGCCGTCACACATTTTGAATGCTTGAGCCACGAACATAACAATGATTTACATTACCCTTTCGACATCTTCGCTCCTATTGCAATATGGGCAAAAATAGCGAGATAATTTTAACAATATACTTATGTCGTCATCGTCCTGGACATGGTATTGTTATTGTTAAGAACATTCATAACATAATCTGGGCAAGAAAAATCTTCAATTACTTTTATGATTACTTTTCAATTTCACTATTGCCGTATTAAAATATCATGCTGCATTATTCTAGCTATCATCCATATCGTGCTAAATACGTTTGATTTATGATCACCAATAACTCCACCGCAAGATCGCTCATAGCAACAGTCTTAACACCCCATTCCAAACATTAGGTATGTAAAATCATACCAGCCACGATAAGTAACCGCACCCATTATCGTATGTAGAACAACTAAGACAGCGCACGCAATAAAATGGAGACCGGTCTCCATTTGATTCCATTTCATCTGAATTGTAAATGTTATTATTACCGCATACCCCTCTGGAATCGGCTTTGCGATCCCGTGATCCAACTGAATAATTGCTCAGATTAAGTCCAATGCCATTTAGTATGTGAACCGGGGTTTTTAGGGTTTAAGGTGGCCGCATCCTTATACGTTTCGCTAAATGGTAACTTTTGTAAGCAGTCAGAAATTGAGTTTGTAAGTGCCTGTGTCCAACAGTAGACTTGCTTCGGCTAATAATAGCATACTATTATTTTTATAATCAGAATACGTTTATTTTTATTAGTTTAGATATAGAGTCAGTTTTGGAAGTTAGATAGTAAGTATTTATTTTTTTATTCTGTAAATAAATTATGATGATGATGATGCACAAAGGCAATCTTATCCATACTTACCCTTCTTTATATAAATTATAATTATTATACATAACTATTATTAATAGGTATGAGTTTGCTCAGTTATGTATCGATTGTCATGATGAATTTAGTTTATTAAGTTTGTAATATCACATTAACGGTCCGGTAATACAGTATCGTTAGACTAGGTAAGAAAATGTAAGTATTTGCCGTTAATAACTATCTACTTTATGGTTTCTCATAAACTTTTGTTACCCTCACCGTTCTTAATTAATACACAGAAAGCTACCCCATCTTCGCTTGCTATTAATTGGAAAGCTCTTTGGCCATGCTCCAAAGCTATATTTGAAAGTTCCATTTAATGATGGTAAACAATATCTTTCTAAAACTTGTCTGACATATTCATTGTTTTAGTATTCAATCATTATTAAATATACCTACTTGTAGAGATAGTACTCAAAATCACAAGGAAATCTATTGGTGAGACGACTGTTTGATATGTATAACTTATAATAATACTAATGGATAATGTATAATTCACATACTCGCTAACTTCTGCCGGCCACTTTCTTCGCAGATAAATTGGTAATTCTACAGATTTATGTATGGATTAATAAGTTTCTGAGAATGAACTAAACTGTCTATAATAATCAAGTTTTATTCAAATACGTTTTCTAATTTTAGCGTAAAGAAATAAGAAAAACAGGTATATACTTACATACTGTCAGGTACACAAGCTGTCAGATTTAAGATGGTTCAACAGGAACTAACTACCTTAATATTAAAAGTCTTTCCTTTGTACCACGAATTTCGTCAAAATTGGTTATACCTTGAGGTTCCGAGAGGGAAACAACAAAAAACATATTTTTAAGTTTGTTATTAATTAACATAATTACTCACGAAACATAATTATCAGCTCTATATCTCATCTTATCAGCTTAAATTCTGTCGACAGTCTTAAATAACTGTTTGGTGAAGGTAATATGGTACATGAAATCTTTTAAAACTTGTTAATTAAATGGCAAATTGGGTCAAACTATACAAAAGACTTAATTCGGATTATAGCAAAAGTAGAATAATTAGAAACCAAGTGGTTTCATTACTTAACGGGATAGATTTTAAAGCAACAAACACGCAACGATTAAGTAATGGCCAGTGACAGCGTGCCACATTTTGTCGCATGCTACATTGATGCGTACTAGTACCATGTTTTACGGATTGCCGTATTAAAGGGTGTACCTTTCCTATACTATAATTATGAATAAACAAAACAAATCAGGGCGACATATACATCGTAAAATTCCGCCCAAGTATAAATCAAATTAGTAATTTTTTTTGTTCTAATTTACAAGTAAAGATTTTTTTCTAGTTTAATAGAAAAATAAAATTTAACTAAATGCTTTGGATTACCTTTTTAAATGATAAATTAAAAAATATATGAAGCCTGTAATTCAAAGACAATACTAACACTTATGTATTAAATAGGTACCGTGAATGACTAGCTGACTGCCTAAACCTCTGAGGCAAAATATTTTAACTTAGGTTGGCATCTCAAATCTCGGAGAGGTGTTTCGATCTTCAAAATTCTCAGTTTAATCGGAGTGGCCAAATTTTCCTCGTTTACGCGTTCATAAATTATTTTAATACATAAAATGTAGCATGCCACATTACTACGTCGTACGGTGTGCTAGCAACTATAACAAGCGTTTAATTAAACCTACCTAAGCCTTCCGTCCACGACGCCCACTGATGAAGATGGATGCTCTCATTCCCCACGACAAGTGTAAATAACAAACTTCTTTGTCCGCAGTGTTACCTGACTGTATATTCTACTAGCCGTTACCCGCGGCTCCGTCCGCGTAGAATTCGATTTTCAGTATCCCGCGGGAACCATGCAATTTTTCGGGATAAAAACGATCCTATGTCCCGGGGACACAAACTATCTGTATACCAAATTTCATCTAAATTGGTTCAGCGGTTTAGACGGAATGAAGTAACAAACAAATAAACAAACATACTTACAAACTATCGCATTTATTAGGTATATTAAATAGTGGGAAGTGGGACGATGGACCTAAGTGATAAGTAATAGTTATTTATGTGGCTGGTGCTTAATGAGAGGCATTAAAGTACGAGTGTGGTTTTATGAAACGAGCCGAAGGCGATTTTCATAATAAGATCACACGAGTGTTTTAATGCCTAATTATGTATAGCCATAACTTTATCTACATGCATATCATAAGTTTTCTATAATAATATGTTCAGATATGGCCTGTATTTTGACTTTGACTTTGACTTTGACTTTGAATAATAATTATTATCTACATGCATGTCATAAGTTTTCTACAATATGTACAGATATGCATTGTTAAAAAAAGTATTACCGATACTTTAATGTAAACATTAAGATGCACTGTACTTTTATGTGAACATTAAGATGCACCCGCAGATACCAGGTTTCTTAATAAAGGCCATTTGATAGTCGTTTCTGAACATATAATAAGGAAGTTATGATATGCATGTAGATAAAATAATATTATGATTGGCAATAGAGGTGGCAGTGCTGCAGTGCACTAAGGCTTTTAACTTTATAGGAACTGGGTGAATAACAGTTTATTTCACTCTTAGACTTAGTTATAATTTGAGGACCACTTTTCTCCATGCATAAAGCTTGTCATAAAGAACGCGATGTGACGTGATGATTATTGTCGCAATTCGACATAGGTTGCTATAGGTTGTTTCCTACTTTCTCTGGCGGTTGTTTGTTACTAGGTGACAAAGCGTTTACTTGTCACTTTTTAGGGCTCCATAGCCCAAAATGGCAACAACCCTAGTTTCATTATGATTTCTTTCCGTCCGCGGTGCGGTTCTCATCCAACCCTATAGTGTGGGGTATCATTTGATTGGATAGATATTTTAAAATCATTGCGGAGTTGTGAAAACAAATTTTTGATTCAGTGATCTGATTCGAAATATTTAACGTTAAAGTGCAAATTTTCATTAAAATCAAGCGTCCCCCCTCTCCCTTTGAGACTAAACTATTTTAGTAATTTGAAAAAAATCACGATGGTAGGTAGTATAAGTATATCAAATTTTACAAGGAAAACTGTAACGGTTGTGTTTGCTTGAGAATTATTAGTAGTTTGAGAGCAAATAGTAGCCTAAAGTATAAAATATTACGAGTGGGTCGGTTCTCTTCCTTTCATAATGAGAACTGAATTTGGGTGGTTCTACTCAGGAGGGACGAAAATGAAGTAATTTTTGGCATATTTTTTTGGCATTTTTGGTTGACATCTAACATCTGGTAGCATGATGTACGGTTGTGTGGCTCTGAAAATGAGCTCTGGGTGAGTTCGAAACGCGTCAGTGTAGTGTGGTTGTGGTGATAGATAGGTTTGTGTATGTTCTTACAGTGTGGAGGTGGAGGAACTGCATGAACACGCATATTTTGCATAAACTTGGCTATATCATACGAGTAAGGTCGCGGGTGAGCAAGGAAATTCTTTTAGTTCATCAATATAATTTGGCTACAAAAAATCCCTTGCGAGTAGAACCACCTATTTATTTTTTATCAAAAGCCTGAAAATGTTATTTTTTATGTTTATTAGTCTTTGTCTTACAAAGGCCTGGCAATTAGCCGTTTTTTTATTAATTTTATATCTCAAATTTACTTCTGAAACGAGTTTTACGACTATCAGTAAAATTTTGCAAAGAAAAAAAGCATTTACTAATAGAACATTGCCACGTTTTACTAGTTTTAGATGAGTTTTGCTACGTTTTATTTTGTCTCTGGATCTGGATCTAGCCTTATAATGAATTTGTCATTAACAGAATATATAAAGTGCCGACATTTTTTTTTTTAATCCATACTAATATTATAAATGCGAAAGTAACTCTGTCTGTCTGTCTGTCTGTCTGTTACGATTTCACGCCTAAACCGCTGAACCGATTTTGATGAAATTTGGTACAGAGATAGAATACACCTTAGGAAAGAACATAGGCTGTCCTTTATTGCGAAAAAGAGGCTTTAAGGGGTTGAAATAGGGGATGAAAGTTTATATGGTGGAAGTTCGTCGCAGTCGAAGATCAAACCATGAAACTTGGCATTTAGGCACTTAATAAGAAATAAATCGATATTTGTTTGAGCTTTTTTGGAAATTCGACCTGTGAGGGGGTGAAATAGGGGATGAAAATTTATATAGAAGGTCGTCATTATCGAAGATAAATCGATGTTCTTTATGAAACTTGGCATTTGGGCCCGTGATAAGAAATAAATAGATATTTGTTAAAACGTTTTTGAAAATTTTACCTGCGAGGTGATGTTAGCGGAGGGGATGATGCAGTGTTAGCAGAGCCTTCTAAGGTCAAGCAAAAGGTACGGAATGTGGGGTCATTTTGAATGGCTTAATGGCATAGACAGTCAGACATGAAACATTATAATTTTCAGATTTTTCTTATTTATTGTGCTATAAGAGCTACCTGTATGCAAAATTCCAACTTTCCAGGACAAACGGAAGTACCCTTTTACTTTTTCTGTTAAGGCGATTTACATGAAAACACCTTTTTAATGACGGTAGCTTTTGATTGCCTTGACTTAGAGGTTTGGTTTTTTCACAGCTTTCGGGACTATTGACCTGAGTTTACGATTTTTATTTCAACTAGATACTGATACTCCGCGCGTTTATGAGATAAAGGGTCTTGACAGACAGATGGACGGACAGACAGCAAAGCGATCCTATAAGGGTTCCATTTTTTTCCTTTTGAGCTACGGAACCCTAAAAACATTTGTTCCGGCGCTTTTCAAATTTCGACCTATTTACTTGAAAATATGGGGATGAAAGTTCTTAAGGAATTCCAAACAAATTACTCTAAGGGGCTGTTTCACCATCCATTGATTAGTGTTAACTGGCGGTTAGGTGTGATGCCGTCTCTATTTGTTTTGTTCGAATAGACGGAGACGGCATCACATTTAACCGTCGGTTAACGCTAATCAATGGATGCTGAAACAGCCCCTAAGTATATTTATCGAAAATATGTGTAGCTGTGCTTAGTAAAAATGCCGTCTTAATTATAATCCTACCCTCCTAACTTACAATATAGGACGTAAGATGTCAAGAGTTCACTATGAAGAATTAAGTAGTCCTGTTATGTTGACAGGGTAGAATACACGTCGTATTGCTAAAATGTGGCTTCCCGCAAAATATTTATGTTTTACCAAAGAACATGGATGGATGGATGGATGGAAGAACAAAAAAAATAGTTTATATTTATAGTAATGTTTTAAAACAGATTATTTTCAGTAAACCGTAGAAGTTACTATGTGCTATAATTGGCAAAATAGGTATCCTGAATAAATTCAATACTTCCCAAAGACACTATTCTACGCGGACGAAGTCGCGGGCAAAAGCTAGTTATTTATATATAAATATATTTTGGCTATAGGTATCTTACCATTTGCCACTAAAGTATTACTTAATACGTATCTAATAAGGATCTTATTGGCTCAGAGGAAAGTTAAAGCACAGGGCGGCCACGCCATACAAAATACGCGTTCTTGAATCTACATAGGCATGGCGACGTCTGTACACGCGTCAATGTGTGCGTAAGACACACAGGGCTGACTATCGCAAAACCCTAGTACTATAGGGTATGTAGGTATGGCTTAGATGTGTAAATAAATGTAATCGTTAATCATATATTTTTATTTAAACCTACATAAATGTGTCTGTCTATGTATTTAAGCATTAATATTTTAAATTACTTACAATAAATATGACTACAAACTTGAACGAGTTATTTCATGTATTAATCGCGATACTTTTAGAAAGCATTATTTATTTACAAAAGGAAGTAGGCAGGGTAGGAACCTCAATTTCTCGCGCGCCCACTGACAAATTCGCGCTTGCTCGCGGACTCATGGCCACCGAGCCGAGCAATGAACTGCCGGCGCGCGGATTTCACGGAAAATTATGTGACTTTGTACGAGCGACAAATTATTAGAATATGATTGATTTTCGAGTTTTTAGGAAATAAATACAAATGAATGTTTTATAAATTAAAGTTTATTGTTTTAATCATTTGAGACCTTATTAATTAAAGATTACTTACACTAAAATATTTCCTTTTAAAGGATTTGTCTCTGAACATTCGATTGTTAAATCGTATGTAATATGTAATTATTGCTCCCGAACTTAGTGCCGTGCGATGGTGCGACCGACATACTCGTACATCGCGTTGCGCGCCCGACTGCTTTCCTGCGGTTTTCCTGCAATCTGCGCTTGAGGGGTGGGGTAACTCGAACCGGTGCGGGGCGGAGCGTGGCCATTCTGTACGTCAGTACTATTATATATTCTGTGGTTAAAGGTAAAATTTGCGGGATACTAAGTCACGGTCCAAAGTACCGGAACAGTCCACTTTGTCGACCAACTAATTACGAACGCAAACATTGAAAAAGTCGAACTTGGCTCTTTGCTAATGTTGTTTGAGGGTGACAACATATACGTGTGTCTGTAATAACGGTTGAGGCAGCCTTCTAGACGCCTTTATTTCTCTTGTAATGTTCGTGCGTTTGTATTTAAGTTTTTTTTTAATCTTACACGCCGAATTTCGACTACTTTCATTGACCGGATTGATAAGTAATTTTGCCTAATAATTTTAGCACCCTAATCAATACGATGTAACATCATTGCGGTTGTTGCTACATCACAATAAGTACCATTATTGAATGCGATACAATCGTGCTTCGTTTCTTTAATTAAACTTCTTCAAATCAATACAGAATTACATGAAACAGGAACGTGACTTAATTACCAGTCAAAGATATGTAAACAAGAGGAATCCACCGCCACAAGCAATGATAGAATACGTGACGAAAACTCCCCTAGAGACACGATTTTGCTCTATCTTCAAGGGTCTTGGAATCTATTACGACGTACGTCGTATTTGTAGGGTATCGGTGATCCCTTAACTTGATTAAATCTTTTAATTATATTCTTCTGTACTTATTTAGTTGGAATGTGTTCGGATGGTTTACGATCCTGTTGCCCGATTGCAGGTGGAATGAGATTTAATTACATTATTTTACAAAGACTAAGTCTATTGATTATTATAGCACACTTACTTAGTAAGCACACAACTACAACCCTAATTCTTATTCCCTCTGGGCTTGAAAGCCGCCCATTAAACCTTCTCAAAAATGTAGGTAGGTAAATAGCCATATTGTTTAGAATTACTGCCCTGATATCAGGGCAGTAATTTGGTATGAAAATACAAAATAATTACCCCGTTATGTCTTTATTATTAAAAGTCTAGATGACGTTGCTAATCAAAATATTTAGTTTTACATAAAATTTATTAGCTGTTAGATACACGAGAAAAACAAACGCATGATGGTGTAGCTCACTTTGAAGTTAAAAAAGGGTTTGGTTAAAGAAAAAGTCAGTTGATATAAAAGAAAAAGAATAAAATAACTCTCCGACTAACATTACAAATTTTAATTAACTTTATTGAGTTACTAATTCATGAAATACCTCGACAAAAGCTTAAAGGCCAGGGTGTCCATAACGCAGTAACTTTATGAAATACGATACTAACAGTCCCAGTAACCGTTTCGGGATGCTAATGAGGCAAAGTTGGGGAATTGTGGCCGTAACAAGGATTGACCGATACCGCTGATTGTGCGCAACACACCGTAAGAGGGCTATTTGTTTTGCGGAAGTGTAACGCCTTGGAAAATGTTTTTTAGTGTCCGACATTTCTTTTACGGTAGCAAAAGGGAATTTGGTTGTTATTTCAATTTGTCTTGATGATTTTAGTAAGACACTCTCTAGTCTAGAATATAATATTTATATCTCAGTCATTTTAAAACAAGTCAAACTATTCAATGTATCTTATGACCGCTTACCTGTGAACATCTTAATCTCGATTTAGTGCTGAGCTTAGTTTATTTGTGTGAAAATGTATGGAAACATTAACTTTTATCATTCTCAATTGAGAGGATAAGAAAGAACAGAGAAATTGAGGATCTGGTATCTGAGCCCAATGTTATAGGAGAGACCAAGGCGTCCAGACTCTGGTGGCTCGGGCACGTAGAAAGGTCGGGAGAGGATTGAGCCTCGAAGAGAGCGAACTTGGGACGACCGAGTGGACGTAGGCCCGTTGGTCGTCCGAGGTACCGCTGGAGGGACGAGGTCCTGAAAGACCTTTTGGACCTTGGGGTCGAAGGCTGGCAAGAATTGGCTGAAGATCACAAAGCGTGGCGTAATCTGGTGTTGGAGACTCACTGCGCTCTGGTAGTAAGTAAGTAGTAAGTATTCATAATCAAGCTTAAGAAAAATTTATAAATTTTTTTTTGTTTTTGGACATGACTTTTTGTCGACGATAATTGATCATAGCATTGCCATCGACAAAATAAGCTTTTAAAAAATGATTTTTGTGCCTTTACTGTTGATAGTTAAACTAAGATTGACCTCATAATAGCCTTTAAAAACGCTAAATCTAATAAATTCAAAGAGATCCTTTTGGATATAAATGGACAGGGCAAGCTTGACGATGGCCATAAAATAAATTTCGTGGAAGGACTTTTAACCCCTGTTTATCTAAACTGTTACTTATACGGCGACGTTACGGCCGTCAAGGGGCTTTGGTACCAGCTCTGTGTCATTCTGATGTTGGATAAGAGTTACAGAATTTTGCTAGAAAATGTTTTGTAAAATCTGGGGGCAGTTTGCGTTACGAAGTCATATCCTGCAAAGTCACTCAGCACCATTAGCATGGGGAAAAATTAGTCGTTAGAAAACCAGGAGATTGAAAAAGAGAGAGCTACGAGTAGGCGTGTCTTCGGATGGAACACTTCGCTGTGTGTACACAAGTTTTGGTATACTTATTATAACGCCAAGTCAAGTACAAGTCGGACTCGGAGCAAGTGGCGAGTTGTCGTTCATTGTGGCGTTCTAAGGGGGAGGCCTTTGTCCAGCAATGGACGTCTTCGGGCTGATGATGATGATGATGATGATGATGATCGGACTCGCGTACCTATAGTAGTAGGCCTCTGTATTTTAAAAGCTGCCAAATCTAAACTTGTACATTATGGAATTAGTAATTAAGTATATAATGAGGACTTTTTGACTTTTGTTATTTGTGTCGTGAGACGTAACTCCTTATATATTTTTTTAAAATTCTATTGCAAGAAACGCCTTCAAAGATCCAATATCGTCAAAACCTAACTGCAAAACCTTCTACAGGGCGTAACGAAATTACCATAAAGGTACCTACACTCAAACTTTAAAACACAGTGGCTACCTAATCCCGCGCCGTATCAAACAAAGGCCACTAATCATGTTTGGCCAAGGGTCGACGGCACCTGCCGTCTGCCGTCCAATTTGTCAACGTCACGCCCTGTCTGCACTCGCTTCCAATTTCATGTTCGGTAAACATGGGCATAGTTTTTCTCGTGGACGTTAAGCGAACGTATCTCTTTTTAAACAGTAAGTGTATACAAAATGGATGAACGATCTGCAATGACCAGTAGTAGATTTATTTATTTATTAATCATGGAATTTAACAGCGTTACAGTTGATACTAATGCGCTGCAGATTTAAAAATAATCACATAAATTAAAAAGACTTAAGTACACTTCGCCAGGTTTTCAATCAACTTTAAAATTATGGATGGTGAACTAATTATTTTTGTTCTTTTGTTTTGTAGATGGATAGCACTGCTTATTGACTTGAAAAATCTTGATTACATTGACTGCCCGTTATTCGCTGTGCTTCTATGTCTAAGAAATAAAGAAAGGAAATAAAAATCTTATTTAGGTACAGTCAAGGAATTTTATTCATGGGCCACCATCGAACCTTTTCAAAGGAAAAGTCATTACGTCTTTCCTTGTTAATTAATGCGATACACTATGACGTTTACTGTGAAATAGTTCCATGGTGGCCAATGAATTAAACTCTTCGACCGTACTAGCTGTTGCCCGCGACTCCACCCGCGTAGACTTCGTTTATCGCTATCCCGCGGGAACTATGCAACTTTCCGGGTTAAAACTATCCAATGTCCTTCTATGAGACTCAATCTATCTGTATACCGAATTTCATCATAATCGGTTCAGTAGATCCAGAGATTACCCCCTACAACCTCACAAACTTTACCTCTTTATAATAGTACTAGCGCCCCGCCCCGGCTCCGCACGGGTACATTAATATTCAAAATAACCCTCATTTGGACAATCAGGTAAAAAGGTCTCCGTGTCCGCAGCCCGTAGTTTGCACGACGCGCAAAATTTTCAAAAAGCTGGCTGAGTGCGAGTCGGACCCGCGCACGAAGGATTCCGTACCGTTCTATACAACATTCATTAGACATTAGCAAAAAACGACAAAAAAAACACGTTTGTTGTATGGGAGCCCCCCTTAAATATTTATTTTATTCTTTAGTATTTTTTGTTATAGCGGCCACAGTTATACATGATCTGAGATTTTCAACTGTCTAACTATCAAAGTTCATGAGATACAGTCAAAGGGCCTACTCCGAAGTTCGAAAATGGAAGTTCGTATAGTGCCGTCCCTGTCGCTCTCGTATTAAATAGTATAAGTGTCAGAGGGACCGAACGGCACGATCTTTGATTTTCGAAATTCGTAGTAGCCCTGCCGTGACAGACGGACGGACGGACGGACAGCGAAATCTTAGTCTAAAAACGGCAAAAAGAATACGTTTGTTGTATGGGAGGTCCCCTTAAATATTTATTTTATTTTAATTTATTTTTTTATTTTTAATGTGAATATACAACTAAATATTCTGTGAATAGGTATTGAAACAGTCTTAAATATGAAATGATTTATTTAGATAAGAATTAATGCAAAGGTATGAATAAAATGATCTGATTTTAGTCGGAATTTCTATCAACTTTCAAAATGTATAAAATTAGTTATAGAGTGACATAACTACAATGGACATGTGGTATCGCGATGTTTTTTGTCCATATTGATCTTGATCTTTAATATTGTGGAACAGTTTTTTGTTCTATCTTTAATAGTTTCCGCAGCGCATATGATGTAAGACATTTTATGACTATTTTTTTACACCTTGGTTTACATTATTGAAGTTTTAGTTCGGATCCCTTTTTTTAAAATATGATATAGCCTATGTCACTCCGAGATAGTGTAACTTCCCAACGGTGCCTATTCAATGCAAACAAACATACAATCAAATCTTTCCTCTTTATAATATTAGTTATGTACTATAAACTATAGCTATAGACCATAGATTTATTTATTTAAACCATGTTTAATAAACCTTATCGGAATCATTTATTTAGTGCTAAATACATAGGTATCTTAACTTTCTTTGAGATTTGACAAAAAAACTACGCACAATATACGTTATTCGGTTGGTTTAAAAAGATAAAAATTAGAGTCTCAGCTTAAAAGTTACTCCTGAGCGTTAAAAGTCACAACGACTACGAGCGACTATAACTATTTTAAATTAAAAACTCAATTTGTATAAAAATTCTCGCTAACTTATTTTACATCTTTCTACAAACCAGCCCCCATCTCAATCTATCTTATCACATGTCTTGCTCAAAGTAGAAAGAACCCTTTAGTACCCATGTCGCTTTAACAGATTATCTGTTACTAACCTGTAGAATGCCGACGTTCCATTTCACGCCGATTGAACACTATATCAGTGGTTTCTAAGCTCCGACCACCTTCTCTGTGGCTTTACGCTGTTTAATTACGTTTAACAGTCTTCGTGTCAGTCTACCCTAGTAATCCGTTTCCGAATAAATTAATCTCTCATTTACTTAGACTCTTAGAACATCCGTTCTGCCAATCGCTTCAAAATAAAAAATAAACTGTTTTTTTTCTCAATAATGCGTGGGTGTTATTGAAACGGCTTTTCTTCAGTCCACTGATTTTTAGAGAAAGGTAATAACGTCTTGAGCTATTTTCATCAAGGAACTTAAAAGCCGGCTAAGTGCGAGTCGGACTCGCACACCGAGGGTTCCGCAAAAATTTGTAGGTATATCAATACACTATTTTTCATTTCATTTTCATCAAAATATCCCTATACGCTAATAAACGGCCGAATATATAGAAAACCATTGGAAACAACATTGAATTGGTTTTTCGATTGGGCCTAGCTTAGTTTTATTTTATTTGTTTATTTTATTAAAATTTGTTTTTGTAGCGGCAATATAAATAGGTAAAATTCACATTATGTATAAATTTCACCTGTCTGTCTATCTATTACGGTTCACACAAAAAGTACCAAACCTGTGGCAGACAGACGGACCATCAGTGTAGCGACATTGTTTTGTTCGTCACTCTTTGGATACAGATCCCTAAAAAATATACAAATCAGTCATTCTTTAAAGAGCCCAAAAAATTTTGTGATTTAATTTTCCTTCGTCTTCTTGATTTACCGAATAGCTTTATAAATTTATCAAACGAAGAGAATAGTTTGTAAAAATGTAGGCGTTTTATTCCTTTGTAGCCTCAAATCAAGTGTAAGGAATGGAATTCTCTCCCGTCGTCTGTATTTCCGCATAAATACAATCTAGGGCTCTTCAAGGCTAGAGTGAATAGGCTGTTACTGAACCAGTGAGATACACCTTTGGCCTCATCTGCACTTAACATCAGGTGAGATAGTGGTCAATCACGGTCAGTTTTATGTAAAAGAAAAGTTAGTATTTAATGCTCATATTTGAATATTTGGTAACCGATAGCATTTATCAAAGTAACCGTAGTTTATTTTTGCCTCTGCTATGTCTAGTACTAGTATTATTAACTCATTTCCATCTGTCATTTGTTTTAGCTTCACTTTAATTCCTTAAATCCTTAGGGAAAATTTAAAATAAACAAAAGTTAAATGAGCGAAATACAGGCTTCATTTCGAGGTACGAAATCAACAACTATTCACGGAGCCATGGGGAGAAAATCCTGGGGTAAATCCGGTGTAATCCGTTTAGAAACATCTCTAAAGGTTTAATTTATTGACTACAAATAGCTAGAAGGTAACTTAGATTGCTATTTTTTGTACGTTTATTTTATTTAAGCTTCTGATTGTTATGTAGCACTTAGATTATTTCCCTCTTGTTCTGAGAGGAGGCCTGTGCCCAGCAGTGAGACGTATATAGCTGGGATGATGATGATGACTTAGATTATTACCGCGAAATTATTGCCGCGAATTTAAATGAAAGCTAATAATTAGCACATTCTAAATATATATGGGTTATAATAGTTTTAATCTACCATTTTCATAGAACTATTAAAAAAGTGTGAAATAAAACAATAAATTCAAAAATCAAAAAACCCGACTGCCTTAAAAAAATACTAAAAAAGAAGAAAACCAGTCGAGTAGGCTAGAAATTTGTTTAGTAGCTAACTTAAAGTTCAACAGTCGGGACCCATTAGGTAAGAATTTTTGAGCGTCACGATTTAAATGGTTCCTGTTGAACTTTAAGTTAGCTACTTAACAAATTTCTAGCCTACTCGACTTGTTTTAGTATTTTTTAAGGCAGTCGATTTTTTGATTTTTAAATTTATTGTTTTTTTTATAACTCAAATTATAAAACAATCTTAGAGAAACTAATAATAAGACTTTTCCTTTGTTATATCACGCATACTCAATTGTATACCGCCACAGCTTCATTTTTGCATTGTCATCTAAGCCACACACAATTAATGTACTTACCTATATTATTATGTATACCAAATTAATGTCAATCTTGCAAGATTTGAAACAAACAAATAAACAAATATTAGGTGAACTTAAAATAATATAAAAGCTTTTGAAAATGAAACTCAGAACGTAAAAAGTTAAATTATTTAACAAGCAGGCCCAAGGCGGCATTTAGCGCTACATAGAAAAAGTGTTGGGCTGATTGGCAAGTTCAATTAAACCCAATTTAGAGGCGGATCGCACTAATTCGCGGGGCCGTGGAAAATACGGGTTCAATTTGGAGTAAGGGCTTATACCACTGCCAGTAAGTGGCGATGTGAGCACGGTGATCCCATTTACTGTATATTTAATAATTTACATGAGTAATTGATTATGGTATGTAAATTAATATGTCTTGTCGCTAAAATACGCTTTAGGATTGGTTACTTAGGTACACCATGTAAAAAGTTGTTTTAATGAGAGTCTGTGGCAAGCTAGTTGGTGCTAGTATCGTGGAATCCGTTTGACAACTTTGACATTATGTTACGTTTGTAATTGGTTATACTCGTGTAAGTAAATGAGCCAATTGCACGGGAGACTGTAACGTCAAACGAAATTTACGGTACTAATACTAACGCCACCAAGCGATATTTCCCATTTCGCCCATCAAGAACCCCTCATTGAAGCGATAAGTATGAAATTCCACGGTCGTGTATGTTTTGTTTATTACCTACAAATCACTTAGCTGCATTTCAATTAGGTAAATACGTTGAAAATCTTAAAAAAAGTTGATCAGACATTTTTGGCATTATACAAAATCATGCACTAGTCAAATTCAAGTGGCCAGATCGACAAACCAGAAATTCATCTAAAGAACCAATATTATTTGACTTTGTGATAGCTCGAAATATTTAAACCATCAGAGTATTTATTTACGATTACGCACAAGGGTAGGTACACAAGTACCGTGTATTTTAATTTTTCCTTATGTTTCGTTTCTAATTTCCGAACATACTTTAGCTTAAACAGAAATATTAAGCTATCTTTTTGTACACTACGATCCTAAGTTAAAGTTGAAGCCGCTATTAAATCCGCATTTCTAACACGGCAGCACAGGTAACCATCTCGGTAGTTGCTGTTTGAATTAAACGCTCGTTGGGTCGGTGGTACTTCTGTCCCTTGTATTTAACATCTAATAGTACTTAATAGGAACAGAGTAGACATAGTTTGATATCTACTAGAATAAGCTACCGCCGCCCCACAGATCACAATTAGGTGGATTTTGGGAGTCTGTAATCGCGTGTACATAGTTGCCGCAGAACTCATCCAGAGAAAAATACATAGCACGTCTTCAATAATAAAGAGAGAGAAATTATTACTAGGATTTTTTTCTGCAATTATTTAGCTCGGTAATTCTCGAAAATATTAAGAAAATCAAATTTTTCGTAAAATTTAATTTGTAAAAAGTGATCCAATATTACTTTTTAGTCGAATTTTTATTAACAGTTACCATTCTTAATTATATTATGCAAAAAATACTGTCAATAATTACATGTGGCTAAAAAAAATCTAGTTTATTTGTAACAATATCTGTACTAGCTAAAACACGTTAAGCCTAGCATTTGGAAAAATCTCGGCTAAGTGATTTGCATTTGGCCCTAATGCCGAGGGAAATAAGCTTTTAACTTATAAGTACAATAAAAACATATAGTCCTAGTAATATTATAAATGCGAAAGTTTTTGTGTGTGTGTGTGTGTGTGAAGCCGCAGGTAAACACTTGTAGGTACTATATGTTTGACTTGAAACCAAACTGAAGTCAAACGAATATCGTCTAAAGTTTGTAAATAACGAGAACAGTATTTAACTGTCTATACTGCCGCGTTTTAGTTTTTCATTTACATTTATAAAAAAAAATATTGGGATTTTGTTCAACAAAATTTCCAAATTGCTTGAAAAAAATAGTGGTAGTCGGCCACTTTCTAAATGCACGGTTACTTTTTGCATAAAACAGTTTTGATACTTAAGCCAAATGTTTCAAGCATTTAAGCACCAAGCGTTACTGTTACTTGTGTAAGAAGTACCTATCTATCGCAAAAACTTTGCAGTTTATTAATTTTATTATATACAAAAAACAGATTTTAGGTCGGAAGATGTATTTCGTGTAACTTTAGGGGCTTCTTTTATTTCCATATTTACCGTAATAAACAAAAGAGTCCTAGCATCTATTCAAAGCACGTACAAGTAGTACATTAACCTTGGGATCTATCCATAATACCTATAAATGAAAGATAGTGCTGTATAAAATAGTATTTATTTAAAAAGACATTTTGTACTTAGCAGTACATTTAAATATTTACAGACATGGTATTGCTTATTTAAAAGTCCACTGAAACTATACAATACTTAATAACGATAAAACTATTAGGTACACTCTTGGAATAACATTGATTTATATTTTCACAGGGAACATTATGATAATAAATAATCCTATAGTAACTTTGTGGACATCCTATCGATTCTTATTTGGCAATATTCAGGACAATAATATGTAAGTAAGTAGTATTTTGTTTTATAAAATAGGTACAATCGGGGCGCTAACGTATCTACTTTTGCAATAACTAGTTCGAAAAAGTTGATACATTATGCAAAGAAACCAACCGTACACATTTATTTTTTTTTTAATCCTCAAACAGTTACATTTTTAAATTTGATAGTATCCTGTTATAAATTATACTTGCAAATTGTTAACATTATTATCTCCCCGATTTAAAGTTCCTTATTTTCCCGTAAATATTTTCTTGATTTCACCTAGGCTGGTCTCGTCGCTCCTACATGTTAATACTAATAGAAATCCTTCGGCCATTCTTAAAGCAGGTTGTCATTTTGGAAGTACTTACCCTGTTTAGTTTACATTCTCTTAAAGTAATAAAAAACGACAAATTCATTGTCAGTGACCATAAAGTTGGCGTATTCACTGTTTTTTCTTTCAACATCATAACACAGCATGGAAATACAGCTAATCTTGTGATCACTCTGCTCAATAAATATATTTTTGTACATTATTATTTAGTGTTCAATTATTTTCACTTAAATAGTTTCTTTTAGCTTTGTCACATTCATTATTCTGGTTTTATAACGATAACACTTCTTTTACGTTTTCATTGTATGACAGGTACCTACCTATTTTGTGCCTCAAATAATTCATGTCAAATATAAATTTCATATCAATCTTTAAAGTAAGAACCAGTCCAAGCTGTCAAACATTCCAGACAAAAATCGGCAAAATGTATTGTTATACTGCCAGATAATATATTTAATGGACTAGAGTTTGCCAAATGGCCATTTTGGTTATACCAAAATTAGATAGCTGGGCTTTTTCTGTTCTATGAGCAATGATCTTTGTTGCGACGTTAATTTGTTACTAAATCTATTTATTTACAACATGTTTTCTTCTAAGAACTTCTCTAATGCGTGGTACAAGTGAGGCCTTACACCCACTAAGCCGTGGTCTTCGTCAGTGTAGCTCTGCAAAAGAAAATCATGTTGGTATCAATGAAAAATAAAGTTGTAATCTATGCACTAGACTCTTATTTTGGCACTAAATAAATGAATTTTTCAATTTTTATACTATAACTTTCAATTTAGAGCAGCATGAAGATTATTTTCTTTTTATTGTGAGAGGGAGGAAAATGAGCAAGCGGGTGATGGGAAATGATCACCACCGCCCAAGACCCACCAAATATTTTATTTATTATGTGTATTAAGTAAGAAATTAATGAGTTACGATAACTACTTGGTATTGAACATCAGCCAACACTCATATTTGAGATAGATACATAAACACAATCTGTTTTTGGCGGTCGTTGGTGACGGCTCGATCGCTGATCCACTGCAAATCGGGCCGAAAGGAAACAATTGGAGAGGCAAATATCATATATAATAAGTGGACACAGATGCGTTATAAGAGAAGAGAAAGTTGTAATATCATACCATCTGCGTGAAGTAAACATCTTGTCGCTGCAGTAAACGCGAGATCAACATGGCATGCTGGTAGTGAACGTTGTCGTCCGCAGTTCCATGGACCAGGAAGTAACGCTTGTTCCTGTACGCCTCCACCTGAGAATCATAATATGGTTCACAATCGACTTCACTTATTTTTAATAATGGCTTCTGACCACCGGTACATACCTAGTGGAAAGTGCCATGTCTACGTAAATTATTAGTAGTATTCCTGCTTTGAAGCCTTATTGTTTGATGCACGCAGAATCATAATCGTTTTCACCACTCTTTTCTGTCACACAGTATAAAACGAGGGTAGAAAGAGATACTGAATGCGGTTGCAAACGTCAGCGCGTTAGACAATACGGCCTCTGCTTAAAATTGAATTAGGTTTGAAGAGGACTCACCACATCATTAGTCAGCAGAGAAGAATCAGCGTACGCTGTCGGATTCTGCTGAGGTGTGTCCATATAACGCTCGGTGTAAATGGTATCTGAAATCAAATTTTGCGCTTATTTGTAGATACTGTTTCCTTATAATTATGAGTTTTGCTATCAATATGTACATACAGCCGTGCTTGCGCGCTTGTAGACGTGTGTTTTTACTTATTAGTTAAATTAATATTCAGATCATCCGAAAAACATTCGCTGTTGGATATAGAATTAGAATTAAAATTAGAATCGTTTATTGCAAGTCACATTACAATTTAAAGGTGGAAATATACTAATTAAGTAGTACACATCACCCAGTCTTGAATTATGTAAAACAAAATCATCGCTAGAACTCTAAATTCACTACCAATATCTTTGATAAAGTCATTAGTCCACCCTCATCGGAGGCATTATAAAATCCCATAATTCCTTTATTAATAAACAAATAGGTGCTGCAAACTTCATGAGTGGCTTTAGTTCTAGCGTAGTACCACAAACATTAGATTTTTCAATTTATTGGGCAAGCTACAGTTGCAATATGTAAGATATCGGTTGTAATTCGTACCGTAGAACCTCCAATCAACAACCGGGGCGACAGCAGCGGCACATCGGAACACATCGCCTCCACGAGCTAATGCCAGCGAGGCTGCGTATCCTCCGTAAGACCAACCCCAAATGCAGGTACGGTTGGAGTCCAAGAATGAAAGATTCTCATGGAGATGTCTGCAAACAGTAAGTAAACGCTAAAGAAAAGGTACATTAATATGAATCATTGTTGAAATTCCAAAGAATGTTCGAATTAGGTTCTTAGTTTCTAGTCTGACCTAGGACCCTCAGAGACCAAGAAGGTAGTTGGTAATCAACATGTCCCGACCTTATTGGTTAATTGTCAACATCAATGTACGACCAATCTAGAGGCACTTGATATTATTCCTTGCCATTAAATATCAATAGGTACTATAGCAATACTCTTAATTCAACACAACAACATGTTAAGCAATACAGACGATAGGCACATAAAGAAAAAATTACAAGGTAAGCAATAGGCGGCCTTCACTCAATCATTCCCTCATAAAAAATATTTAAAAACAATATTAAACAATCATACCTAGTGACAGCGATCTGGTCCTCAATCTCCACGCTTCCCAGTCTGCGATTGAGAGCGAACATGTTCGTAACTCCTCGAAGTCCGGAGCCCCGTCCGTCGATGTGGGCCACAGCGATGTTCCACCGACTCACCAGGGATGAACCCCAGTCGATGCTCCATTGTTTCGTGACTAGGGCAGTGTCTGGGCCACCGTACCTGAAATTAAAGGACTGCGTTGAGAGTTGATCGTTTAGTCATCGAATTAGTACAGTCAGCTTCAGAGAAAAGGTACCCCCCTCTAACGGCGGTATCCATACTTACCGCCGTTACAGGGGGGTACCCTTTCTCGCCAGCTGACTGTACATCAAAGTGTAAGAGTTTTATGTCCAGCATATAGCCAGCATATTAATAAGTAGGTCTGATATAATATTTTATACTGACAGTCAGTCGAATGCAATGGTGATTCACCATCCCAGCCTATATACGTCCCACAGCTGGGCACAGGCCTCCTCTCAGAACAAGAGGGCTTGGGCCATAGTTCCCACGCGGGTCCAGTGCGGATTGGGAACTTCACACGCACCATTGAATTGCTTCGCAGGTTTGTACAGGTTTCCTCACGATGTTTTCCTTCACCGCAAAGCTCGTGGTAAATTTCAAATGTAACTCCGCACATGAATTTCGAAAAACTCAGAGGTGTGAGCCGGGGTTTGAACCCACGACCCTCTGCTTAAGAGGCAATAGGTCAAACCACTAGGCCACCACGGCTTCACATTGGCGTGCATTGAGTTGATTCCAGGGTAGGCAGTTGGTAGTTAGTCAAGTTAGTTGATAGTCCTTACGAGGATAAAATAAGCGTAGGTATACTTTAGTAGAAAGCAGTTATGGTGCACATTTATAGAAAGTATGACATCGCCGGCGAGCCCGTCGTGTACGTGTACGAACACAGACTTATATTATTTACCCATCTTTATACAGAGCACGCTAGCTAAGCATGTACCTACTTAATATACTTGTATGTCTATAGGAAACTCTTATTTCCAACTCACACATAGACCAGCATTGGTAAATTGGTCCTCTGCTCATAATCATGAGGCAGTAGCAACTGAACATCAGCGTCAGGATATCCCTCAGCAACAGAGACATTAAGCCTCAGCGTCACTGGCAACTGACGATCGGTCAGCAAGCCAACAGTGCCGGAGTTGTCGTCCCATGTGTGCTCAAGTGTGCCATTCTGGAATGGAGAAGAGTTAAAGGTAAGACTAGGTAAAATTAAGTTTGAATAACGGTTCGGCCTTGGTTATGTTTTAGGATTGTAACGAAGGCCATCTAAGCAGAGGAGATGGCAAAGGTGAAAAGGGGAAAAATTACAAATTCATGATTTATTAAAGTAATGTAAAGTCAAAAATATTTGCTTCAAATACATAGGTAAGTACTTTTTTCTGGAACTAGTAATCACTAATAATATTAGAATTGACAAGTACCATCAGCCAAATAAGTGGTCTATCAATTTTCGAAAAAGTTCCTATCAAATTTATATGTCGCTAAGGTCGGACTTTCCAGTTGACATATACGTGTTTTGGCATTATGATTTTATGACATGCAAACGATTATCAACTTTAGGGTGGTAGACCACATATTTGGCTGATGGTACATTATGTATATTTTGCAAACCAATTTTTTACAGAGACGGATACGTAAACGGTAGCACAATTTCTTGAAGAAGTTCCGCAGCAACGAAGTCGGAGACGAAGATCTGTTGCATTGTAGGTAGCCCCAATTTATTTGCTACTATGTCTGCTATTATCTTAAACTTTCCCCCCCTGAGAAGAATAAATTAGTGCACATCTACCACTCTGAAGAATTATACTATCTTCGAAATATGAAGTCTTTGTATCAGCTAGTTAGTATTTTAAAAATCCCTTTTAATTCTTATTCTTTGGGAATTTCGATAAATCCTTTAATAATGCACGTCTATGATCATATTGATGATCAAGGAATATACCTACATCTGCCAAATTTTTAAGTCTCTGGCTTCAGTGGTTTAGGCTGCGCTTTATCTGTCAGTCAATCAATAAATCATACCCGCTGTTTCACCATCCATTTATTTATTTTATTTTTTATTTGACGGATAAATGCGATGCCGTCTCTGTTTGTTTTGTTCGAATAGTCGGCGATGGCATCACATTTATCCGTCAGTGAAAATTAATCAATGGCTGGTGAAACCGCTCTTAAGTGGTGGTGATAGGCAACATTCGAATAGACTGAAACTTTTTAACATTTTTCTTTTAATGTCTTATTCAATAATTTGACCTGAAAACGTAAAACATCTGATATGATAATCCAAGGCCAATCGATAATGCTTCGAAACAAGATAAGTTATTGTTTTTTTTATCACGTACTTACAAGTTTATCATAACCATTTCAGTACCCACACACGCGCGCGACCTTTATCGCATCGCAGATAAAAATCAGTAAGCAATACATGTACATAGAAAATCGCTCAGTAACCCCAGGAATCTTCACTAAAGCATCTTCAAAGATAATTCTTTCTTCATTCGGAGATTTAGACAATGCGAGAACTTGCATGTAAGTTTCATCACTACATGCATTTCGATATATGTTTGATCAACTGAATTCATTGTCCCTGAATATTCTGCGATGTAATGTAACTTGCATGGTCTAAATGGGGCTTCATACACATCAAATCTCAAACATAGGCTTGCGCAATACGGTAGTTGACAATGTTTTATAAATTAAAACTCCACAATGCCTGTTATCGAATAGAGAAACAATTTTTAAGCTACCTTTACAAATAACAAAGTTAATGTTTAAAAATGTTTGAAAGTCCAGATTAGACAGAGAAAGACATACTTGCATGTGACGTCACACGCAACTAGCGCCATACTTGCTGCGATTGAGAAAGAGACAGGCATATAGATTTTTCAAAAAATCATTAGAAGTCCAATTTTCAACCGATTTAAGTTTTCTCTTCGCTAAACACTGTCTGTAAGTATATCTATATTTTTATAATAATATACAAGACACGGCAAATTCAGCAGTTGTCAAATACCGTATTGATATTGAGAAATTTGCTGTTATGTTCGACGGTCCATCGAGAGTAAGTAATGAACACAATATTAGGTACTAATCAAAAATATTAGTAACCTATCAATAATGTCGTAGGAACAACCATAATAATAGCTAGCAGTACTAACTGTGGAGATAACCTTTTCTTTACGCAAACCAGAGAGTGAAAGTAGTGTGAGTTAGGCACGTCTGTCTTAGGATGCAACACCACGTTACTGTCATCACTGATCCTACTATCCTGGTGAAAATTGAGTATTTCTTGCTGCCAAAAATATCAACACTAAGTATAGATAACGTATACTAACTTCTACTTGTCTAAATAAGTTGACAATGTTAGTTAATGCAATTGCAATGCTTAAATATTATTGTTTTTTTTTTGTGTTTGATGGTGGTACTGTTGGTTAATAAACCATTTTTAGGGTTCCGTATCCAAAATGGCAAAAACGGAACCCTTATAGTTTCGCCATGTCTGTCTTTCTGTCTGTCCGTCCGCGGCTTTGCTCAGGGACTATCAATGCTAGAAAGCTGTAATTCTGCACGAATATATTTGTAAACTATGCCGACAAAATGGTACAATATAAAATTCAAAAAACACTTTTTTTTTAGAGTACCTCGCATAGACGTAAAGTGGGGGTGATTTGTTTTTCTCATCCAACCTTGTAGTGTGGGGTCAACTCCTTGCACAGATTCTTTGATTGAGACGACCACGGGCCCAAAGTCTCTACAGCCAGCGCAACAAATTCGTAATTAGCGCATAGCTGTGAGTACTTTCTGGACTTTATTATTTGCGCTTGTTCGGCTGCAGCCCCAGCTCTCCGAGCGGTGCTTGTGACGTGAGACGGAGCTAACGTATCCACGCAAGTTCCCAAACTTGGAATATTCCGTACGTAAAATAGGAAATCCTTAGAAAAATATTACTTATTTGTTTCGTAATGGCTACGGAACCCTATTTCGGGCGTGTCCGACACGCTCTTAGCGGTTTTTAATTCTTTCTTTCAATGCAAATTCACGATGACATCTTACACGTGGACTTAATTGAATTTCTTGCCTATAACATGTATTGTAATCAATCATGCCCAAAAATAAATTAAGGGTAGGCCCAGGTGTTCTCTCCTATGACTTGATATCAAGCAGCTTCCTAAGATTGTATCACGTACCGTGTCATAGATGAAGACTTGCGGTACATCAGGGCCCGCGCAGTTGACGGTGATACGGCTGGCTTCGTCGTTGATGATTGCGTCGTTGTACAGACACTGGCCACCGTCCTCCCTCTCGATGTCACAGGTGAAGCATGACACGGCGCCACTTGCGTCCACCGTGTAGATGTGCTGTTCGGAGGAGTCCTCCACGGCGGTTGCTTTGTACCAACTGGAAATTTTACAGTTTTTAGGGTTCCGTAGCCAAAATGGCAAAAACGGAATCCTTATAGTTTCGCCATGTCTGTCTGTCTGTCCGTCCGCGGTTTTGCTCAGGGACTTATCAATGCTAGAAAGCTGTAATTTCGCACGAATATTATGTAAACTATGCTGATAAACTAGTACAATAAAAAAAAAATATATAGGGTACCTCCCATAGACGTAAAGTGGGGGTGATTTTTTTTCTAATCCAATCTTGTAGTGTGGGGTATCGTTGAATAGGTATTTTAAGACCATTAGGGGATTGCTAAAACAATTTTTCGAATACGTAATCTGTTTGCAAAATATTTAACTTTAAAGTGCATAATATTTTCATTAAAATCGAGCGTCCCCCCCCACCCCCGTAGTTTAAGAGTAAATAGCAGCCTAAGGTATAAAATATACGTAAACTTGGAATATTCCGTACAAAAAAAGAAATCCTTAGAACATCTTTTTAAACCCCCAATTGAACCTTTTTTTTGTTTATATTTTGACGGCAGTACTCGTACCAGAAATGTGGATATGTAACCGGTTGATGTAGGTGGAAAGTTGTCTTTTATTTTGGCGTTGAAAGAGGCTTTTGCTTACAGTGGCAGTCTGGCGGCTGATGATAATGATGATATCAAGCCAAGACAAAAGCATATTTCCCGAAGATAAGAGCGAAATTATGCCCCGCTCCAACAAAGGCTCCAATCATGAGCGCAAAAGTGGGATAGCATTTCGTTTGCATGGTATGGCGGTAACCAATACTGTAGCCGTCTTGTCTATGGTTACCTACTGATAGTCTCAGTGCTAATGCACTGACAACTAGCTGTCCATGCTAGCAACCTTTAGGTACTACTTAGCACTTACATGACATTCTCATCAGTCCACTTAAGGATCTCCGCGACAGTGTGTGCGGTGTTGGATCGGCTCTGCAGGGTCCACACGTTACCAGTCGCCGGCGCAGACACTTGCACCACTTGTTTATATAGAATGCCGTCAACTGCCTAAAACGTAACGAATGTATAATGAGTAGAGAGCGGATTTGAAGTAGAGATTACAAGTTTAATATGGATAAGTACAAGTCAGTATTTATTTTTCATGTCAACTGTACAATGGTCATATATCGACACAAAGGATTTATGATTTTTTTTTCTTTTCTTAAAGTTTGTTTCAAGAATACAATATATTTAATTTAATTATCTATAAGATTGCATTGCGGTAAGTAAGTACCTAAGTAATAAGATAACTGTAAGACCAGTAAACAACATGATATCTAAAAAATAAATCTATCTATCTATCTAACCAATCGCACTAGTCATATTCATATTCAACTTGTAATCGCTACTTCAAATCCGCTCTCTAATAATGAGTTTACGTTGACACTGTAGTAGGAACGGAAAATGGGAACAAAATACATTAGATACTTATTTTTATTTTAGTTCATATTCTGGTAAGTACAATGATTTATGATCCTGTCAGTGATCGTTTTACACATCCAGGTGCTGTTACTCATTACAAATTTTAAATATCCTTCTGCCAATTACACGATTTGTAGAAACTTATGCAAGGTCTGTCCAGACCGCTATAACAATCTTACTCGCATGTCCTGCCGCCAGGTGTTTGCGACTGTTGTGTCAGAAATTTCACTGGCTTACTTAACTAGGTAACTACTACTACTACTAACAGCATCCTGCGCATGATAGCGGGCAGCTTCAACTGCCCCTACATGGCTCACTGAAGAGGATTGCACCGACCTGCTACCGTCATCATTGTGGTGAACCTCATTGTTTTATTTTAATTTTTCTTGTATTTGTGTACCTTGTGTTGTTGTGTCACTAACTATTGTTTTAAATATTTTTTATTACTATCCAAATGTGTCAATGTTACACGAATAAACAAGATTTTATAATTTAACTCCTTGCAGGGGCTAGAAGTAAAGTAAGCCAGTCAAACTGCTGATACACATATATGATGTATTCTATCTTACCCTTTTAGGCAGGCGACGCATCTCCAATCCGATGATGTTGATGGAGTGTTCATATAACGTGGCCACTAGCTCATTACCTTATTAAAAAAGTTCGCTAACATACGAGATTTAATAGTATTTGGTTTACTCACTTGAGGCAGGATGGTGATAAAAGCGTTTCCTTGTTGATTGAAAATAAGTGGGATGTTGTCGATCCAACCATCAGTTTCTGTGTACTGGTAAACCTGAAAAAATATGCAAAATATTATATTTAATCAGGCGTTACTTTTCGGAGGTCCACATCAATGAACTGAAATGATTACAGTCTAACATCTGGTAGCATGGTGAACGGTTCTGTTGCTCTGAAGATGAGCTCTGGTTGAGTTCGAAACGTGTCAGAGTAGTGTGGTGTTGGTGATAGATGGGTTTCTATGATTTGTGTGTGTGTTCTAGATAAAATATTTTAAGATACCTATTTCATTTTGACGAAACTACCATTCAGATGGCTTAAATTTTAAAATTGGTCATCCTAGCCTATTAACGTCCCGCTGCTCTGAGCACAGGCCTCCTCTCAGAATGAGAAGGTTAGGCCGTAGTTACCACGCGGACCCAGTATGGATTGGGAACTTCACACCGACCATTGAATTGCTTCACAAGTTTGTGCATCGTAATTTTAGGTACAATACCTGAATTCTGTGCAAAAAAATATATATTATGATATAATGTACCTGAGTGCAGGTAGCTTGTCCAAGGGTACAGGTAACCACTCTAAGGATAGTCTGGACACGGTTGGTCCACATAAGCGCCACAGCGTTGCTTGAAATGAATTTTACGGCTTTCAGGATGGGTCTAGAAAAAAAAAAACGAAATAGTTACACATCGTCAATACAATAACCTAACCAACAAAAAGTTGAAAACCGCCGACATTGTCACTTCAAACTTCAATATCTCAAAAACGGCTAAACCGATTTTGGTAAAACATGTGCAAGAACCATTGCTAGGAAACCGGCTTTCAAATAAAAAAAACCGCATTCAGATCGGTTCACCCGTTTAAGAGCTACGGTGCCACAGACAGACACACACATACAACATAGCGGTCAAACTTATAACCCCTCTTTTTGCGTCGAGGGTTAAAAAATTAAAAGAGGAAAATGCATCAGGCAGCGTTTCAACCAGATGTGCGAGAATGTGTTGCGATTAATGTATTTCTCTTGAACCAATAGCAACGCTTCATTTACCTATCCTCGCTCCACTCAGCAGTTTCCACTTGTGCTTGACTTGATTAATGACAAAAACATTCCTCGCAACGCATACTTGCACAACTCAGGTGAAAATGCAGCTTCAGGCCGCTTGTAGACCGGAGTTTCACCGTACAACGGACCGTTTTTTTTGCCTTGCGGTGTTGTATGGTTTACAATGAATGTGTGTACATGCACCGGACACTTGTCTGGCGACGAAGCCATACAACATCGCAAAAAACGGTCTATTGTCCGGTGAAAACAACGAACGTCTACAAGCGGCCTTATGGTGAATAATGATGAAAGATGTGTAGGGGCCATCTATAAATTATGTCACACCCATTTTGACTATTTTTTAGACCCCCCTTGAGATCTAATGCTATGAAAATCACAATTATTTTGTTCCTGTGTCGCAAACGGCATAACCCCCCCTAAATATGCCATGTAATGTATTGAAAAGAAGTCTAATTCATTTCCTCAAAACAAGAAATGCTTAGACACAAATTCAAAGCTACAGTTTGAACAATTTCTAAAAATTAGAGGAGGAATTGGTAGTTTTAACTTTTATTGTAACAATGATTATTAGATACTAGCTTTATCCTGTGGGATTTTCAAAATATTCCTTCTTAGATAGCGTTTATGGTGCTCAAGGAACCTGTCTGCAATATTTCACTTCTCTTGCTCCGGTAATTTTAGTACCTATCACTTTGGTATTAACCAATAGTTCTGCGCAAGAGCAAACTACTTTCATAATAAATCATTCATATGAGTCCAAGAAGGGCTTCTTTTACTCACTCGTTCAGGTCCGTGGGTGCACTGTATACGTTGTTGATGCCAGTCTCCAAGTTGCGGAGAGTAACTGTCACCGTAGGGTTGGTTGTGCCAGGCTGAAATTAGATAAAAGAAAATTATAAACAACCAGCTTTTAACAGGGGCTTCGCCCACATTAACCGATAGATCAAGAAATTGGGGGCATCTTACTAAAGTCCCATGGGAGTTATGGAAAATTATATCGTGCTCTTCTTTTCCATTGAAAGAGAAATACCAGTCCAAAATTTGCACGTAGAAAAAATATCGCATTTATAATATTAACCGGTTTTCTTTTACTGTCTCCTTCTAACGGAAGCTCGTACGAGCGATAAGAGCGTAAGTCGTATAAATGCATGTCTTCGTCAATAATATTGACCTAAAATGAAAAAATATCCAAATTTCGTCTATAGTTACCACAAATATGTGCAGTTAAAGACGTAACTCCAAACCGTAAACTACTAATAGCCTGTTTGCAGTAAACCCGTAGATAGCCCGCGTGTTTAAGCTAACTTCATTAGCAATTCCACTCAGCATCAACCTGTCACGTCCAAACAATCGTTTCGGCGGCCCTGACATTATTATCTAACTCTGATGAAGCCACTAAACAAGCTTCTTATGCTGTTTATATCATTTCAGTAAATACTGCGGTGCTCGATCGATCTCTTTTAATTCGTTAGCATAGGGGCCTCGAAATATCACGCTGCTGGAACAATATTTTAAAATGGGTGAAAGCAGTACTACTACTACTACTACTACCACTACTACTGCTACTATTACCACTACTACTAGTTATTTATAGTAGTTAGTGCTGAAAGAAAGAAATAAATAATTTATTCGTGATAAAGTACGAAATCCACAAGAAATCAGTAGATACAATTTGGGACTATTCAAGCCGTAGAGTTAATAGAAAAAACCAGTGATGTGATCTACACTACATATTTGGCTCACTCGGGTACCTACTGCCTTTTCGCAACGTAACGTTTGGCAACCTGTTTCATTTCGCAACTTTTCATTCGCAAACTCTAACTGTTAAATATGAAATATTTCAGGATTTACTTCAGGGCCATCGTGTAAGAACCCTTAGGTTAGGTTAGGTTAGTTTTATAAAAATCCTGAAATATTTACAGTTTCAGAAATATTAAACAGTCGGGAAATTAAAAGTTGCAAAATGAAACAGGTTGCCAGACGTTATTCGCCGAAACATTAGTAAACCGGTCACACTACTCGTAAACATTTCATCAACCACTAATAGATTCAATTGTTTGACAATTGTTTCAAGTAGTATAAGACGGTGATAGCATAGTGGTTTGTCCTATGGCCTCTCAAGCAGACGGTCGTCGGTTTAAACCCGAGCTATCTATACCGTGAGGAAGACATCGTGATGAAACCTAGAAAAATTCAATGCTGTGAGTGAAGTTAGCAATCTGCACTAGGCTCATGAGTGAATCACGCCCAAGCCTTCTCACTGTCCTACACAGTGGGACGTTTAATAAGCCGAAATAAACCATTCGCTTTCTCACTCACTCTTTTATTCCCTACCCCTAAGCCAATGTATATTGTTCCTTGCTGCTTTATTACTCGATTTTTTATTAAATATAAAAACTATAACAGTTACTTTGGTGCTAGTTTGGCTACAGAACACTAAAACGAATATAGTTCCTCCACCTCCACACTATAAGAACACAAACAAATCACACAAACCCATCTATCATCACCAGAACCCGTCTTCAGAACAATACAACCGTTCACCATGCTACTAGATGTTAGACAACGAATAAAGTTGTCAATAAATATATTTGAAGTAGAAACTTGACTTGATAAGAATCAGTCTTTCCCGTATTTGATTAAGTATCCGCTATTGCTATGGCCACTTGATACCATGCACGTTGCGGGCGGCGCGCCAAACCAGTACCGGCCACTTCACTTTCACTTACGTTCAGCATTACAACTTGAGTTGAACAAATCTATTGAAACTAAACCATGTCAATAACCGCTGGTATTCACCGATGAACAACTTGATCTTATAGTGTCATGTTACGTAATACTGTGTACTGCTAAGTCATAGGAGAACGTGTCAAATTAAATAAAATTTAAATAGAACCGAAAGGACGAAACCAATAATGGTCATATATTATAACAAAATAATGTTCGGTGAAATCATTCATTAATTATACTAACTTTTATGAACGTGAACAGATTGTTATAGGTTGAGTTAGGTTAATTTTATAACAATTCTGTAAAGTTGATAATTTCCGAGAAAATTCCATTACGTAGGTATATCAATAAATGACCATTATGTATTTCGTCCATTATTCTGATTAAAAGTTATGTACGTTTCCAGGTCGAAGATATAATGTCCGTACTTTACCTACCGCATGATAAATAGTTTTATCTACTTTTTTTTGCATAACTGGTATATGGAAAATAGCAATGTATCATCCTTATCTAGTACGAGCGAAACGGCAAGACGAATTTATCAGAGGTATTCGGTGTATTTTAAACCTATGATGACGTCATTATCACTTTTTGCTGGTGTAAAAAAAGTTAGAAGACCGCTGAATGTATATTTAACTTGTCAGTTCATAGAAAATTATCATTATAAGATATAAGACTAAACGGTGTTTTTGTTGTTTGTGGTAAGGCCGACAATGTTTATTAAGTAGCAGTTGCAGGTGGTAGGACCTTGTGCAAGGTCCGCCCGGATTGCTACCACCATCTTGCTCGTTAATCCTGCCGTGAAGCAGCAGTGCTTGCACTGTTGTGTTTCGGCGTGGAGAGTAAGACAGCCGGTGAAATTACTGGCACTTGAGGTATCCCATCTTAGGCTTCTAGGTTGGCAACGCATCTGCAATCCCCCCTGGTGTTGCAGGTGTCTATGGGCGGTGGTGATCTCTTACCATCAGGAGACCCACTTGCTCGTTTGCCATCCAATCGAATAAAAAATAAATAAAAAAAAGTTGGTACATGCCCAAATTACCCATTATTAACATTACACCATTATAGGTGATTTTGTTGTGTGCGTGAAATTATGTGTAAGTGGTTGCTATTTCTAGTTGAAAATCAATAATAGTCTACTCGTCACCACTGTATACAGCGTAGATATTTAACAAGTAAATTTATAAATAAATCAAGTAATTTCATGTGTTTTTATGTATACAATGAAGAGTTTTACAATACAATAAAAATGCCTAAATTTCATCAACTTCTTCTGGCCCTTCGAATACCTACGTTAGCTACCTAGATTCAACTTGTTAAATACATCGTGCAGTTATGCAATAAGTTTACTGGGCCACTCACCGTCTGAACACCGACATAGTTCAAAATCCACAGTATCTTAGTTGCTTATTTATATACTTATCGTGTCATTTACTGCTTTAGCAACTAAGAATAATGAATACAAATTGGCAACGTACATAGTATCTGAACGATTTAGAATGAAAACTCAAGATACTGATAAACAAATGAATTGATTTTCTGATACTGTATACTAATTTCAGACACTGGGCATATTTAAAAAACATCAGAATAGTGTATTGCTTATGACGTGGGATAGCAGGAGCTCGCAATAGGTGATGAGAGTCCACTAAAGCAAGAGAGAAGCCTTTACCTAAGACAGGTCAATTTTAAATATTAAAATAAAATAGATGTAAACTTAAATTAATAATATTAAATTAATTTTTAATAATTTAATTTTTGCTAGTATACAAGCTTTTTTTGCTGACTGTACTTGTATTGTCACCCAAACTACATTTGCATACTAAATTTCAAGTCGATGCCATTAACCGTTGAAGAGTTTCGTCCTGTGGAGACGATCCTGGCTGGACTACCAGGATGTCACTATCAGATTATTGTATTGTCACGCAATTTACATAAGTATACCATATTTCAAGTCAATCCAACTACGGAAGTTGGTAGAATTTAACTTGCAAGATTACAGACAGACAGACAACGGGACAGGTGAAGCTCGTAATAATAGAGTATTGTAGTTTTTATAACACTATATGTACCTACACACTACACACATTACATTGTGTACTACATATTACATTGTGCGGGCAACGGCTAGAGGCCTTTTCCAAGCAGTAGGACACTAAAATAAGCCACTAACCGTTACCCGCGACTCTTTATCCCGCGGGAACTATGTAATTTTCCGGGATAAAACTATCCTATTCCTTCTCCGGGACTCAAACTATCTTTTTACTGAAATTCATCTAAATTGGTTTAATGGTTTAGACGTGATGAAGTAACAAACAAACAGACTTACAAACTTTCGCATTTATAAAATTAGTGGGACGTGGCAAAAAAACTTTTTTTACAAGCTTTTATTTAGTTTCACCTGTCCCGTTGTCTGTCTGTCTGTCTGTAATCAAATCTTGCAAGTTAAGTTTGACCAACTTCCAGTAGTCAGATTGACTTGAAATTTGAAATACTTACAGTTGTGGTCATATATAAGAATAATTTAATAGAGACATTTTTTAAACCGACAGTGTTAACTCCGTAACGTGTACTTCTTCGGTACGTAAATCTTTTCCGTACTTGAAATTTGGTATAACATATAATTTGGCTAAAAATGCTAAATACAGTCAACAAAAAGTACAGTCAGCAAAAAAAAGGTTGTATTAAAAATGTTTTTTTATGGTTTGGTTATTACTTTCTATACTGTCTCACCTTGGGATACCGGATCTCGTGGTTTTGCGTGTACTGGTATTCCACGGAGCCGGGCGCCGTAGTGCGGCACGCGCATGACGCGCACGTTCGTGTAAATCAAACGAGAAGTAATACTAAAACTTGCGACAAGTCCGTCGATAAACACATAGCCGATCATCTGTAATGTTCAAATACCTCCTCTGAAATTAGAGACAAATTTTGCCACGTTTAATTATTAAATTTTCCGAATTACTAAAACAAGAATCCTTTTCGTTAATAACCTTTTTACCCACGACAAATGGAGAAGATGAAGATGTATGTTGGGTTTGTTTGTTTGTTTGTGTGCGAAAACGAATGTTCCCATTTATAGCCAGAATGGTAAGGGCGATTTATTTTCGGTTTTTAATACAAGCTTTTTTTGCTGACTGTACTTTTTGTTGACTGTACTTGCATTGGCATCCAAAGTAGGTACTTGTACAGATCGCACTCCTAGATCAAAGTAAGTATATCAACTCAAACAATGTACTCTTTTAATTTGGACTTATTTTAACTTAGAAATTGAATGAAGTCAATAAGTCAGGTGACCCGTAGGTACGCTCGTTTGCCCTTTCTTATAAAAAAAATCTTAATGAGGTAAATCTATATTCTCTTGATCTAGGTATGCGATATGTAATACCAAATTGCAGGTCGATCTGACCATTAGATGTGAATCAAAGTGACTATAACATTTCAAAATGTTGAGAAATAAAAGCTTGTAAGTAAAAAGTACTTATTACTTGTGCCGCGAATGGAATCCGGTTACTCATTATGCGTAATTTTCCATTCTTAAACACTAACACAAGCAATTAGCATACACTGCAAAACTTTTAACGCCGTCTAGAAACAACAACTTTACAAATTATCAGTATTACGAATCACTTATTGTCTAGCGCCATCTGTTTATAGATAATTCGTAAAGGGAAAACCGTAAAAATAAGCATAAAAATTGCAAAACATGTAAAGTTCGAATTAGTTAGTTTTACCAAGGTTAATTAATTATATTAAACGGCATCGATAATTGAGTTCATTGATATATAGGGATAGGGTTTTAGTCTTTAAGGTATATACTGTATTAATTTGTTGCCTGAAATAAATGGTATTAAATTATTAGTAAAAAATGTTTAGCTCCCTGGATTTATTTGTCTGGTCCTTAGTCATTTTTTCAACTCGTAACTGTTATTCTAAAAACATTAACTTACCTTCATAGACCAGTCAGGTATTCCATTGTAGATGACATTGAGCTCTCCGTTTCGTAGTAATTTGCACAGCATCTTCAGTAAGATTTGTTGATAGTAGATGTTGTAAGGTACACAAAAGCGAGACTAGTGCCGATGGACCCCACACGAAGTTCTGAAGGAAACCTTCAGTTGAACGAACTGTGGCGGGGAAAATGTCTCTCGTCTCTCCGGTAATGACGTCGAATGCGGTGTATCTGGCCAGGAAACTGTATCTGTAGACCTGTAATTGAAAATAAACAGTTGCTTAGAGCTAAATAATATTTAGCCAATATGCCTGTGAGACCTAGCCTAACGACATCGATTGATTGATTGATCATTTCAAGTAAAGAAACTCCTATCGAATTTATGATTAAGTACCTTCAATATTACACTGTTGAAAAAAAAACATTTAGCCTGGATTAGAGATAACCGATGCATAATTTTTTAAAATACATAACCCTAAGTTAGTAGTAAACTTGCAATAAAAATAAAAGTTTACTCTAGACTGCGCCAGTAAACAGTGTTATGTTTAAAACCACTCGCTTATTAATACGTTAGTCTTCTGTTTCATTTTTATGATGTTTTTATTTTATAAACGCCCTTCATTTCAAGCAATGCTTTTTCTAAATTTAATTTGTCCAGTATTTAAATATTTAAATATTAAAAGTAAAAAATATCCATAATGATTACAAGACACACTAAATACACTTGTATCTCTATTGTGGCATACTACCGGCAATGAGCCTACTTACGAGACACTTGCGTCAATACGCCACATTACGAGTATTTACAATAGATAAATATCGCATTCATCGTAATTAGTATCATTAACTAAAATAACTTTAAGTTTATTAGAAAACAATTGAAGTAAGGCGAGATTTAAGAGACGTAAAATCAATTACACGATATTTTCAGAAAAGTCTGACAACTGGAAATTCTTCCGTCATTTATATACATTACAGACATTTAAAACATAACCCTCGCCACCGAGTAACCGAGTAAAAACAGCGTTTCAGAAATTATAGGTACAGGCCTGCAGCTTGAAAACTAATTGAATTTCAGAAGTGAAAATAAAAAGTACAAGGTAACTTGTAATAGCCCAGTGACCTAACAAGAACGCGACCTAGATCGCGAAGTGTTTTCACAATCAGTTTTCAATCTTATTGAAAACCAGTGTCTCTTTTCATAATTGAAAGATAAATAATGTGACAAAGAGATTGATATTTCATACTTTACATAAACGTTTCACGTTCGACATTACCTTGATTTTTTGAAGTTAGAATGTTTATTGTTCCATTGTCAGGCCTTTTGTGTAGGAATCATAAATGATTACTAACACACTAACGCTAAAATATCATAGCGTCTTGAGACAGTGCGATATATTGGTATCGATTTATTTTTTATTCGTTCCGGATGTGCTTGAGTACTGCTCAATGTCACGTAAAAGAAAACCCGTCACTAGCAAGTTTAAAACAGTTGTTCGTTTAGTGCTGATGAGATCTCTTACTGTATAAAAATATAAGCGCAAACAGAGATAAGGTAATAAGTATACAGGTGTATCTAACATTTGTATCGGTCAGTATGGGAAAGTCTAACAGCCTTATTCATAAAAAGTTAGAAGCCTCCTTGAAGGCTCTTGAAGGCCGATGCTAAAAAACGTGATTCATAAACGTCTGTTAGCGCTAATCAGTCGATCAAGGCTCTGCTAAAATTAGAGGACCGTAGACCCTCCTTATGTCTCTGCTAAGTCACAAAATGGCCGCCACAAGTTTTGAACACCTGACTTTGACAAGAGCAAAAAACCATATCGAAGATATTTTTAGTGAAGGGTGAAGACGCAAAGATTAAAAAAAAAAACAGAAAATTTATTTTCAGAATTTGTATTTAAAAATCCTCTAAAATTAGCAACAATAAATTAACAATAAATATTGAAAAAAAAATTTAGGATGATTAACATAATTATGGCTTTTTGCACAACATAAACATGAGATCGGAAATGGCGGGAAAACAACATCTCGCTTTTATTTGTTTCCTGCTAATTTGCTGTCACTGCTGTCAATTTTTTTTTTAATATCGATTAGGCCATTTTTGTCTTTGATTGTCAGGTGGCAACATAACGCGTCTATCCGTCTATCAGCAGCTCAACAACTAGCAGACTGCTAGCAAGCGTTTATGAATCATACTTCTTGACAACCGGTAACAAGCTTAATCAGTCTGCTAAGTAACAGACGATCAACCTCAATTAAGGATCTTTTATGAATAAGGCTGTAAATCTATAACACTACGAAGATCTGTTCTTGGGACCATGTCATTGTTTTTTAGTGACAAGAAACCTGCATTCATACATTTTTTTTAAACTTGTAGACCAAAGTCGGGAATCGAACCCAGATGTTTAGAAAAATTTACATAAAAAAATGAAATACAATGCATTTTATTATTCTAGATATCGTGTCTCATAGTAACATGTATTGCTTATGAGCTACACTACCGATATCCGAATAGAAATAATATTATGTTTATTTTCAAAACGACCGGGTTTCGATTCCCTAACTGAGTGGAGGTACTAGTTTTTTTAATGTATAATACAGTTTTCTTCACTAAAATCGATGACATGATTTCTGAGAAAAGATTTTCGTGTTTTTAGTTTCAGACTTCCCTTACTGACCGATACGAATACACCCTGTATAGTAATTGTTTAAAACAGTAATCCCTGCCATGAAAGGCAGTAATGCATCGCCAGATTTCTTTACAATACAGTTGCCAAAACGAAGATATTACGCGGAAGCCTTACAGAGAAGTCTTACAGAGATAGTTGCCAAGCTAGTTTACACATGCAACGTCTATCTGAGCCTGATCTCAATGCCGACAAAATGCTTTTAAGCAAGAGTTTTGCTCACAACAAAAAATCACTATCATAATAAAACAAACGTGAGTTAAAGCCCTGGGCATGCATTTTACGAGTACACACATTCAAAAACCAAAATTGCTTAACTAGTACTAAAATCTGTTCGCGATAGAACGCCATATCGTTACAAGCTCTAACATAGTTTGCGTCCCAAATAGAGAACCAGCTGTATGATGATCGAAATCTGTGATATTTTAACCCGCAGTAAAGCACAATTTATACCGCGAGCGGAGCACACTCATTAATGACTAACCGCCTTATTCATAAAAAGTTAGAGCCTCCTTGAAGGCTCCTTGAAGGCCCTATGCTAAAAAACATGATTCATAAACGTCTGTTAGCGCTAATCAGTCGATCAAGGCTCTGCTAAAGTTAGAGGACCGTAGACCCTCCTTTATCTCTCTGCTAAGTCACAAAATGGCCGCCACAAGTTTGAACAGCTGATTTTGACTAGAGCAAAAAACCATAGGTACCGAAGATATTTATAGTGAAGGCAGGGCTACGCAGTTTAAAAAAAAAACAGGAAAATTTATTTTCAGGAATTTATATTTAAAAATCCTCTAAATTAGCAACAATAAATTAACAGTAAATATGAAAAAATAATAAGGATGATTAACATAATTATGGCTTTTTGCACAATATAAACATGCGGATCGGAAATGGCGGGAAAACAAACATCTCGCTTTTTATTTTTTTTCATGGTAATTTGCTGTCACTGCTGTCAATTTTTTTTTTAATTATCGATTAGGCCAGTTTTTGTCTTTGATTTGTCAAGGTGGCCAACATAACGCGTCTAATCCGTCTATCAGCAGCTCAACAACTAGCAGACTGCTAGCAAGCGTTTATGAATCATACTTCTTGACAACCGTCTAACAAGCTTAATCAGTCTGCTAAGTAACAGACCGATCAAACCTCAATTAAGGATTTTTTATGAATAAGGCTGTTAGTTTTTAATACTTACATAGACTAACTTCATAGAGGTCCGGTGTAAGTACTGTCATGCAGCCGATCGTTGTACGTTAAACTAAGTCATTAATGAGCCCGCTCCGCTCGCGGTGGAAACCGGGCTTTATATGGTTTGATCAGCCCCCTAAAATTACAGATGCTACAAAATTGTAACATTCTACTAAGAGAAACTTAACAATTTTGTCGAATTGTAGCACTTGTAACTTCTTTGGTACCTACAGGGACCAGATCGGCTATAAACAAAAGCCTTGTGCCTAAGAACAAAAGACTCACCGGTACAACGTTGTGTGCTAACGTCACTTGAGTCCGATCTGGTGACAGCTCGGTGAAGCGAGAAGATTGCTGGAGGATCTGCGAAAAACAATCGATCATTATTTATTTTACTGGCCAGTATCAAAAATGATAATCAACATTGTAATTTGAATTAGAAAAAGGGATTCATCACGTAAATTTTAGTGAATACACGTTGCAAGAAGTTCCTCACAAAGGAAACACTAATTAATCTGATGTATACTCGTACTAGCTCGCGTAAGTAGTAGTAGTAGCCGTGGTGGCCTAGTAGGGTTATAGCACGCTGCACGGAATGCTGAGGGCCTGTGTTCGATACCCAGTGCTGGTCTCTTTTTCTGGTTTTTCTGTGCATCCATGTCTCAGTTTGTATTTACGATATGGTTTCACGGGATACCCGTAAAAATAACAAATTTGGAGTTGAAATAAAAAATACAAAAGACTCTAAAAAATAATCATAATTTGATTTCGTTCCCTTTCAATGAGATCTATTTAAATTTCAAAAC
>NC_133473.1:6283574-6333926 GCF_025370935.1 Choristoneura fumiferana
AGACCAAATAGAACTATATTCCTTTGCCTAGCTTGTTTTTTCGAGGAAGTATAATCTTTTTTCTTGATTATCCAATTTATCCTTGAGTTTTTCATACTTTTCTTCAAAATCTTGAATTTCTCATCTAGTATGTTATTTATATTATGCGTTTACTTGCTCTGTTACATTTTCTCCGCTTTTTTTGGATGGTTATTTTTTGTTCATCTAATTCTTTTTGGATTTTTTGGAGTGCTCTCAGTACTTCTTCCATGTTGAGATAGGGATACTTTTTGTTTATGTTACTAGTAGCGCACTCTAGTGCCACCTTTACGTGTTGTTATCAAGTTATTAAGTAGACTCGGTCTGCTAATCGCTCAGTGATTGACGTATTCGTTCCATGCAGTAGTACTCTCGGATTACAAAAGATGGCGTTGTTCACGTATCTAGGTAGTCAATTTTTGCTGGTTCATGTGATAGATTAGTTTATGATTTTTAATATTTTTGAATTAAGTCTTCACTATCTGTTTAAACAACACTCCACGCAGCGTATGCAAGTCTGATCACTCAGTACTGGCTTTTATTTCGAAAAAGACACTTATTTCGCCCAGTAACAGTTTAATTAGCTTTGAGTTTATTTCACTGATTTTTGATTTTTACACTGATTTTTTTAAACACTGCCCACAATTTATGTTGAAAGTCTTATGATCTTTATAACTTTTCTTCTTTTTTTAGTAGGTTATATGCACTTGAACTAGTTTTATCCGAAAATATTACGGAGACGATATAAAACAGTAACACTGTGGCGCCCTCTCCTGGCTAGTCTATCTAAAGAAAGCAATGTTGCGTTGCAAATGTTGTTGTTGCGGATTGTTGTGTTGGGGGTGGTTAGTTAGCAAAATTAAAGATTACAGCATTCCGCCTAACGCAACATTGCTTTCTTTAGATGTAGATAGTTTATTTACTAATGTACCATATAGTGAGACAATAGTTATTCTTAAAAACCATTTGGAAAGGAAGCGTTTACATCCTGGGGAGGTTTGTGAATTAATTGATTTGGTAACTTTATGCATGAAGCAAAATTATTTCCGGTTTAATGGACAGTATTATTTACAGAGTGATGGTTTAGCAATGGGATCACCTCTGAGTCCATTAATGGCAGATATTTTTATGGATTACTTTGAAAATAGGTACATAGTGGGTAATAATAATATTGTGTATTATTATAGGTACGTTGATGATTTAATTCTGTGCTGGAGGGGAAGTATGAGACAGCTCGACTTGTTTGTGAATGGTTTAAATAACAAACATGTTAAAATAAAATTTAAAAAAGAATTAGAAGAATTTTTCGTTAAACTTTTTGGATTTGACAATTATTAGATTTAATAATAAACACCAGTTCAAAATTTACCGAAAGCCCACGTACACAGATGCCGTGATACCAGCATCGTCTAATCACCCGTGGCAGCATAAATTAGCAGCTTTTCATTGTTATGTACATAGATTGTTAACTGTACCTCTTTCTAGGAAGATTTTGATTTAGAGTTAAATACTATTTATCAGATAGCGTTGTCGAATGGTTATACTAAATCAATGGTCAATAGTTTGGTTCAGAAGAAGCAGGCACGGATAGTGAATAGCATGCTTTACGCCGTGTTACCATCGCAGTCTTCTAACAAATATAGGTGTAGCATTTCATACGTTGGTCGTTTGTCTGATAGAATTTGTGGTATTTTAAAATCAAACAATGTTAAGGTAGCCTTTAAGACTAACAACTCTTTGTACTCTAAACTTTGTAACCACAAAGAGATGGTAGATAAAGGAACTAGATCGGGTGTATACAAGCTCACTTGTAATGACTGCAGTAAAGTATATGTTGGTCAGACAGGACGCAGTTTTAATGCTAGATTTAAAGAGCATGTTTCGGCATATAGGAATGAGCATCCTGATAAGTCGAATTTTGCCAAACATTTGTTGGAACTAAATCATTCTTTATCGGACTCCGATTCGTATGAAGTGTTACATTATTGTGGCAAGGGGTTTCGTCTCGATGTTTTAGGATGCATGGAGATAATTAGATACAACAGTATGGGGTCTATTATTAATGAGCAGGTAAATTTAGTTTCATCTCCCTTGCTACGGCTTGGATCTAATTTCAGCAATGGTAGTTAATAAAACATGCCTTGACAGTAAATAAATAAAAAATCAAGGTAGTTTTGAAGGACGGTTAAAAAAAATTATTAATAATTTGTGGGTAGTTTTGTTTTGTTTCATAAAACGTATGTGGGTACTTGGGGAGTTACAGTGACAAGTTAAAACGGTGGTTGTGGTTCGTTAGGTTAACAACTGGTAGCATGGTGTACGGTTGTGTCACTCTGAAGATGAGCTCTGTTTGAGTTCGAAACGCGTCAGTGTAGTGTGGTGGTGGTGATAGATGGGTTTGTGTGATTTGTGTGTGTTCTTACAGTGTGGAGGTGGAGGAACTGCATGAACACGCATATTTTGCATAAGCTTAGCTATCGTAAGGTCGCGGGTGAGCAAGGAAATTATTTTAGTTCATTGTCTATTAAGTTACTGGTTACAAAATGTATCTTGGAAATACTTAGAAATTAAGAAGTAATTAAGAGTGAATGTATTAATATGTTTGTGTATAGGTTAGGCGTAGGTTTCTTTAAAAAAATGGTAGGTATGATCAGGCCTCAATTTTAATTAAAATATATTATATATGTCGTAAGATAGGACTTAGAGAGCCGGGATCAGCCCTAACATGACCAATGTGGGCGTAACAAGTGGGATTCGGGCAGAGAATGAAACTATTTTGAAGAACTAACAAAAATCCACTAATTGTGGTCAAGATAAAACCAAAACAATACGACACTCGTTCACTGAAATCTTAGAAATGCAGCTATCATAACGATTCACAATAACTTAAGAAAAGCCTAGCTAAATAATAAAGAAACGAGTAACAGTTCCTGAGACTGTCGACTCGGCCAGACTTCTTTTTTTTTTTTTTTTTTTTTTTTTTTTCTGGCTCGCGCGGCTTGCGCATCCGCCACAGACGCGTAAAGGTAAGGAAACGAAATCAGTAGAAAATACGGGAATTTGGAATACGGAAAACGGAATTCAACAGGAGAAGATTACATGGGATTAAAACGGAAGAAATAAAGATAAGTATTTTACATAGGTACACATGATAAATTAAATTTAGTGAGATGAGGAATACATATTTAAATTTTAATATTATTATTATTTATAAATATGTTCAATAAGTTATATATAGTTATGTCATTAGAGGCTAAAAGGACAGAGATGGATGTAGGTAATGGGACCTTGTAGGATGTAAGCTGTTCATAAAGGAAGGAGTTGTCATGGAGAGGACATGAGAGAAATATATGATTAGTGTCTGCAATGCCCAAGCCACACTCACAAACATCAGACTCGATCAGTTTAAATTTAGCAAGGCTGGCGGGAGTACAAACATGACCCAGTCTCATACGGATAAGGCAGCAGGTAGCTCTCTTACCAAATTTAAATTTGCCAAACCAAGGTTTACACGGAATGCTAGGTTGAATAGAATAATAATATTTGCCCTTGATCTGGCAACTTTCAATCCACTTCTCTCTCCAGCTCTCTCTAAGAGATGAACCAGCGAGAGCGGCCAGATCATGACTGTAATTCTTATATGGAAAAAGATCACCATCTTTAACAGCTTCATTGGCTAGCCGATCAGCAATTACATTACCAGAAATATCACAGTGACTTGGAACCCAACCAAAAGACACTGAGTACCCCAAATCAGAACAATTGGCAAGGAGAGTTCTTAATTTGATAATGGCAGGGAATATTACTTTGCAGTTAAATGGGAATTTACTAAGAGCTTGAAGAGCGCTTTTTGAATCAGTTATAATCAAAGTTTTTCTGAGTTTGGCAAGTAAGATATATTCCACGGCTTTAAGTAATCCAAAGCATTCTCCCGTAAATACTGACGTTTCAGGAGGGAGTTTAATTTTCTGACTAATTTTGTATTGAGCATGGTACACCCCAACCCCCACATGGCCAAAAGACGCATGTTTGGAAGAATCAGAGTATATATGATGCCAGCTATGCCACCGATCGTCTTTTATAGAATTGAAATTAGCGTTAGGGTCCATATCATTTTTGGTTACTCCTAAATTGAGATGAACATCAGGAGATAAAGTAAGGGCAGAGAAATTATCACAGAAAAGGGGATATTCTGGATAGTGATAGGTTGGAGATTGTAGGGACCTGTACCTTTGGAAGCTTTTCACAAGGCACGGAGTTATTTTATGCGACCAATAACTAGATGATGCCAAAGAGTTATTTAATAGTGGAAGGCTTGATCGTAGGGGATGATTGGAATTTTGAAAGCAGCGAAATAAGAACTTATCTGACAAAAATTGACGTCTTAAATGTAAAGGTGGTTCCACACATTCGACTTGTAGGCAATTTATAGGGCTTGATTTCATTGCACCACAGATCAGGCGTAGAGCTTTGGACTGGACAGCATCTAAACGTTTAAAGCCATTAACTTGACCCGGGATTAATAAGAATGTGCCATAATCCATGCTACTTCTAATCAAAGCGTTGTATAGGAGTCTAAGCGAAAATGGATGAGCACCCCACCAGACACCTGAAAGACATCGTATCATGTTTAAAAGTCGTTCGCACTTAGCTACAGTATAGTCGCAATGGGGAACACCAGTAAGTTTAAAATCCAACACAACACCAAGGAAACGTGTAAAGCTTTTCGTTGGAATGGGGTGGCCATCAAAATTGACAGAAACCACAGGCGGTACCCTTGTCCTGGCGAAAGGAACCACGACGCTCTTAGAGTGGGAAATCTCAAGGCCATTGTCATCCAGCCAGTTTTTCAGGTGATTAAGGGATTCAGTTAAGCAAACTGAAGCTATTTCAGAATTTCGGTGTGAGCAATATACAAGCAAGTCATCGGCATATTGCAGAACTTTAACCTCTGTACCTAAAGTATCTTCTAGGTCATGGCTGTATATGTTGTAGAGTAGCGGGCTTAAAACCGAGCCTTGAGGTAACCCTCTCCACAAAAGCCTAGATTTCTTAGTGCCATCTACGGTAAGATTGATACACCTTCCTGACAGCATATTTATAATAAAATTGGAAAGCAAAAGTGGTACTTTAAGATTTTGAAGTTTTTTGTGAAGGCGAGAAATAATGACATTATCGTACGCTGCTGAAATGTCCATAAATGCTGCAATCAAAGTATTGCCATCGGAAAATGCTTGTCTAATGTCCGTGATAAGAACAGCTATATTATCAATGGTACCTCTGCCACGCCTAAAACCAAATTGATTTTGGCTAAGTATATTGTTAGTTTCAATAAACCACTCTAGGCGATTTTTGACCAGATGTTCCGTAAGTTTCATTAGGACAGTGGACAGAGCTACAGGCCGATAAGAAGACACATCAAAAGGTTCCTTCTTTGGTTTCAGGAAAGGTAACACATCTTGACATTTCCAAGCCTCGGGAATCTCGCCAGATATCAATATTTTGTTAATTAGTTTTAGGAAGTATAGAAGAGGAATATCATTTAGATGGGTAAAGAATGAATATGGTATACCATCTGGTCCAGGAGCTGAATCTTTAGTTTTAGAAATGACTCCTTTGAGTTCTGGTAGTGTGAATGGACCATTAAGCCCGCTCAGGTCCAGCACTGGAGGTAAAGGAATAAACTCAGGAACAGTGGGTGGAGCGAGTTTATCCAGAAAATCATTTGCTAATGTAGAAGGAAGGTTGGAGGAACAGTCTTCTTTAAAAGCAGATCGAAATCTTTTAATATTATTCCAAACCACAGAAGGGTTTGTATTAGGAGATACAGATAAGCAAAAGTTTCTCCAACCTTCAAACTTCTTTTTTTTAAAAAGCTTTTTTGTCTTGTCTATTTCCTCCAAAACAAAATCAAAGTTTTCATTGGTGCTAGATTCTCTGTAAGCAAGTTCAGCCTCCTTTCGCCTCTTGGCCGCTGCAGTACATTCCGAATCCCACCATGGAGGAGAAGGAATGTTGTTTCCTCCTACTTTTTTCACTGGAAAAACATTATCAGCAGTCTCGACCATTATCTTTGCCAGAGCGGCTGCACATGTGGCTTCGTCGCTGTGTTCGATTGAAGGAAGAGAGGAAATTTTTTGATCAAGATGTTCCTTGAATGTGTCCCAGTTAGCGTTACTCAAATTGTACTTTAAACGAGGAGGACTCTTTTGAGTAGGAGAGTTATTAAACGGAAATGACAGAAGAATAGTGAAATGATCACTTCCGAATGAAAGAGGAGAGACCTTCCAGGATAAAGAAGAAAATAAATTTGGACTACAAATAGAAACATCTGGGCAACTTATTCCCTCTCCAGGTGCAGTTCGTCGGGTGGGAGAACGATCATTTAGGATACAAAGATTATGGGAGTCCATCATATCAATGACTAGATTGCCATAGGAATTGGTGGTGGAACTACCCCAAGATTGATGTTGGGCATTCAAATCTCCAAGAAGAATAAGAGGCTTCGGAAGCAGTAACAATATGTCATTTACTTCATTATAAATAGTTGAAGAAGGGTGAGGGATATATAATGAGACAAAACAGATATTATTAACGGAAACAGCAATTATAGATATATCATTGTTATGAGCAGGAAGAGGAATATGTGAATAAGGAATGCCATGCTTTACAAGCAAAGCAACACCGGCATATCCATCAGAGCGGTCCTCTCTTATACAAGAAAATCCTGATATCCTGAAATTGGATGAAGGCTTTAACCAAGTTTCTTGCAAGGCTATAATTTTTAAATTAAACTTATTTATTAAATAGAGTAAATCAGCTTTCTTTGGAATTATACTTCTACAGTTCCATTGAAGGATTTGAAATTGGCTGTTCATTATCGGTTAAGAGTTGAGTGAAAAAATTCATAATAGGGGCAGCGTGGGACGGTGAGATACTACTACCCAATCCAGATTGGGACAGTAACTTAATGATCAATAGAATTATTTCTTTCACAGATTGAGTGGTCTCATTAGATTTATAAATAGTTTTGTTAGTGACAGGCATGTCATAATCCCTTGTCAAGGCATTATGCGCTGCCACATCATATCCTTTAGATCTAGATTGGGGTGGGGAGCGAGGTTTCATAAAGATAGTTTTCTTATAAGATGTAGTTGGGCTAGTGTGTGAGTAAGATGTAGTTGGACTAGAGTGTGAGAAATCCTTTTCTGTTCCATTAGTGTTATTACTGAGTAATGCATCAGCATATGAAATTTTTGAGATAGGAGGGTGTTGTTTATTAGCTTCAAAATATGACACACAGCTCTTAGCCATGGTCTCCTTTATATTTTTTTGTCTCTCAAATTCTAGACATTTTTTATCAGTAGCAAGGTGAGAACCTTTGCACAAACAACATCGTATATGCTCATCATCAACTTCACATTTTTCTCCAGTATGTCCCTGACCACATTTGTAACATCTGGGAGTTGAGCGGCACTGACCTCTGACATGCCCAAAGCGACAACAGTTGTAGCATTGTATAGTAGGATATATGTATAGGTCTACAGGTAGTGCTGCATAGCACATGAATATGCGTTTGGGCAAAACTTGGCCATCAAAGGTAAGTACCACTGACTCTGTAGGTTTTAACTCACTGACACCTGACTCAATAGCTTTCCTTTTTAGTCGTCTAACTTTTAATATCGGTCCACAACCTATAGGAACAGAGATATTCTCTAAAACTTCTTCCTCTGACCACTCGGAGGGAACGCCTCGTACAATTCCCAACCGGGTGACAGAGAAAGTCGGGATGAATGTCTTGTAGTTGGATGCTGACAGGGCAGGGTTGGTCAAAAAGTTATTGGCAGCCTGAAAATCGCTGAAAGAAATAGTCACTCTATTTCTTCCAATGCGTTTCAGGCTCCCATTAACAATTTGGGAAATATTATTTTTCCTTAGAAATTTCCCAAACACTACTGGGTGTAGAGAGACATTGTCATTTTCTGAGATTTGCAATCGTTGTACATGTACATTAAATGGGGCTACATCTGATTTCTGGTACATCATTCTGTCTACTGGTTGGGGAGCTGTGGATGTCGAGTTAGTCAATGATTGAGCTGGTGCTGGTACTGAATCATTAGTTGCAGAAGGAGTGATGTGTTGTGGCTGTGGCTTGGGAGTTGGTTTAGCGAATATATTATGCATTCTTTGACGGCTTTCATCAAAATTACAAACACAATCATCTTCTTTTATTATTAAAGCCTCGCCATGACGTTGTCTTGACCTTTTTTTGTTGCAGTGGCGACATGTTTTTACAGAGTGTCGTTTCCTGCGGTTAATATTATCCTGGCTACAAGAGCCATCAGTGCTAGATCCATCTACAATGGTCACATTATGTCCTATGTCTGGGGCAGTCCCCCCTGGGTCTTCAGGTAACTCCATAAGGAGTTACCTGAAGTACAAAGATTACAAAAAACTTACCCTTATATGTCCAGTATATACACTATAACTTACAAAAAATATACAAATTTACATAGAATACTTGAACTATTATTTACAATACCCGAATAATCAACTCTTGTCAACTAAAAAATCAATTTTCATAATATTTTCAAAAACAATTACAAAACACAACCAAACGACCGAACGTTTCCCGCGCTTTTTCCAGACTTCTTTTACAAACTGACAATTGACGATCGCTTTTCCCGCGTCCAGATCTCAGGCTCTGTCAAGCGCGCCACGCATGGCAACACTGGCGTTTCGTAAGTGCCATAATGCCAATCCTTAATAAATCACAGATAGTAATGACCATACAAGGACCATACTTACTCATAATTCTACACAGCCATCCTACAAGACACACGTCCTCGTGTTTAATCTGCAACAATCGACACAAAACAAAATAAAATTACGCGCACACACACACACACACACACACACAAATCAAAATCAGTAACAATGGTATTAGACATTATTCTGATAAATTCCACACAGTATTACTTAAAGATGAGTGAAAACGAGAGAGAGACAGAAAGAGATAGAGAGAGCCAACCATTATTCCATTCTGCGACTACCAGTCATGCTTATTTCAGCAGCAATTTTTATTTTTCTATTTTCCTTTCATTCTTATGGCTCTCTTGCGAGTCATCCCTGTGACTCCGCTACTAGTCATCCCTGTGACATTCTTACAAGTCATCCCTGTGACTTACCTACGAGTCATCCCTGTGGCTCCTACCAGTCATCCCTGTGACTTACCTACGAGTCATCCCTGTGGCTCCTACCAGTCATCCCTGTGACTTCCCTACCAGTCATCCCTGTGACTTACCTATGAGTCATCCCTGTGGCTCCTACCAGTCATCCCTGTGACTTCCCTACCAGTCATCCCTGTGACTTACCTACGAGTCATCCCTGTGGCTCCTACCAGTCATCAAAATCCTTCAAATAGGTGTTACAGAAACTTTACTGTGAAAATAAGCTTCAGTAAAAAACCATGGTAGGAGAAAAAAAGCATTCGGGAAAAATGCGAATGGAAATTTTGATATACTTTGAAATGATTCTGCTAAACTTATTTAACAAACCCCTGACTAAGTAAACACAAAAATTAGAAGTAAAATTTCAGAGATTGATAATGCGTAAGTAATTTATTTATCGTAAAAAAAATATTTCACTCGAGCTATGGAAAGAATAACGTTGAAACGCGCTGAATGCTGACAAACTTGAGCGTTCGCTTGTAATGAGCATTCCAGCAAATGTTAAATTACAGGTAAAAGCTAACACTAAACAGAAGCGTTTCAGCGAGCATTCAAGCGGAACGACGGAAAATTTGCTTCGCCGTCAAACAATTATATTTTTGACGAGCATTTACATTTGGCTTATGCTCTGCTCTGTTCGTTGTTCAGTTCGACAAAAAAAACGGCGAATGCTCGATATTCTGTTACAATAATGCTCAATTTATCAGCACCTTTATGTGAAGTAACAAATTAAAATATACTTAGACTACATTTACAATGGATTCGTGACTTGCCTCGCGACTCGGCTCGTCACTCGCGCGAGTGTTATTGGGATTTATATTACACTATTATATGGGTGAATCAGCTATTTCATGTTGTTATATTCTGTCCCGTCAGCGAGGGGACAAAAGTAGTACAGTTTAATAGAAGAAATGTGTCACAATATACTAACATGCTTACTTAAACTACGTAAACTACCACAAAAATGCATCTTTGGCAAATTGTAATCCTATAAACTTACGGTTAAAGAGTGACTCAAGATACCGTAACTAATATAGCAACGAGTGACAAGAAATAGTTTGTCGACCCACATTATATATAACATTTTTTATTATTTTTTATTTGACTGGATGGAAAACGAGCAATTGGGTCTCCTGATAACATAGACTTCGGTTACACACATTCTGGTTCTCTTGTCATTCACATCCTTAGAGCAACGCGGGCTTCCTACCAGTACACATCGGATTGACGAATATTATTGAAAAAATTTAATTACATCAGTCAGTCTGAACTGATGTCATATAAAAGGAAACATTACTTAACTATCATACAAAACAAAGGCTCCGTTGTTGCAGAAAAAAAAGGATGTTAGTGTAAATAACAGTCCTTACCCATAATGTCGCGTACTGGCTTTGCGGGGCCCTCAATAGAACGTTGTTTGTGAGACGGGTCGGTCAACTGTAATAACAATATATTATGTATACAAAGTAAATATTTTATGTCAAGTTCTATCATTATCATTAAAAAGTTCGTCTACAGTATACTATGCTTTTTTAGTAAGTAGGTTCTTTAGCTTAAGTTTAAATAACTGATGCTTTTCTTACCATCAGGAGACGCACTTGCTTGTTTGCCATCCAGTCGAGGATCTATATCCCGGTACATGCTTCGGTCAGATCGCACGTTTTACAAGTTCCGGTTCCGGTTCCTTCATGCCCTCCTGCCCCCCTCCACCCCCGCGGGCCGGGGGACACAGCATGGCCTGATTGACTCTCATCAGGGCTATCGAGTAGCTGCCGATGAAGTCCTTTGACCTGATGTACGCGCCGCGCCGCACCTCGTAAGGCTGCTGCAGCGGCTCGACCAACTCCCACAGGGGCACCTCCCCCAGCAGCGCCACCTGTCCCAACACGGCTTCCACTTCCGGCATCTCTGCGTCTGCGACCTTGTGGTAGATCCCCCCGTAGGTGCCCCGCGGGTGGCACCTCCCGCAGTACTCCGGCAGCGGCTCCCCGGCGCGGCGCGGCGGAGCGTGCAAGTCTCCCATTACCATCCGGTTCGAGATGAGCGCCGCCAGGCTCACGCGCGCGCCTGTGGGCGACAGGGGCCCGGCCGCCATCGACGGATACTTTTGCTGCATCGAAATCAGAAACATGTGCACCGGCCACATGTCACCCTCTAAATCCTTCCTCCAGTCGTACCCTTCGGGAATAATCTCGTCCGCGTTCTTCAGGAGATCGTCCTCGTCCCAGACGGCGCCCGGTATCGGACACTCCTTTTTGAACTTATATCGGTACTCGTCCGACGTCTCCGGAGAGGACAGGGTCACCACCGTCTCGCGCAAGCTGCTGAGCAAGAGATTCTCGGGGCGCGGGTACAGCCCGCCCGCGGCGTCCCGCTCCTGCGCCGCGACGAAAGGGCAGTACGTCGTCCCGCCGACGGTTACGACGTCGATAGCGTCGATGATGTGCTTGATCAGCGCCGGCAGGATGGGGACGCTCAGCGGTGCGTCGAGCATGTCCGGCGTCACTTTGTACTCATGTTGCAAGGCGCGCATAGGCCCTTCCAAGTACGGCAAGCATGCATTCAGCTTGGCCTCGGCCACTCCGAGGAAGACGCGATACATGGCGTAGACGGGGGCGGCGACGCCGGCGCTCGCGGCCACGTAACACAGGTCGCACGCGGCCAGCCCGAGCCCGCGCGTGGTTATCGTCAGGCCCTTGCACTCCGTAGCGGCTCCCTCCATCTGAAAATAATCATATTAATTATCCAGTTTCGCGTCTGTGCCAACTACGAGTCCCTTCCTGCGGAGACGATCCCCACGACGGGGATGTCGCTGCAGTACCCTTAGTGTATGTTTTTGGTTACAAAATACGTCTCGATAGCGTTCGCGTTATTTATTTTTTTACTCTTTTTTTTAACGTGGCTTTAGCACACCAAATGTGACTATGTCAGCCTCAGATATACACCACACTACAGACAGATATTACACTCCCTTGCACTGAAACCACGTCTCTGGATGCAAAGGCCCGTCCAATATATCTGTAAATTCGCGTCGCTTCTTCTGAAAGCGGTCGACTGAGAATTACATCTACACCTTCATTGAACAAGCCCATACCATCCAAATACCTGACTCTGATCTCCTCATTCTGATCACATTCCACAAGAAAGTGAATAAGGTCTTCAGTCTTATTACATCCCATACGGTGACCTGTCGTTTTGCCGAGTTTCATTACGCAGATTTTCGTTTCGCAGACAACTGTTGGCAGATTTTTCTTTTGGCCGAGCAACGTTTGGTATAATTTCGTTACGCCTATTATTCGTTTCGCCGAGTAGTCGGTAGGAAGAATAGCGATAAGCAGATTTACGTTTAGTAGATTGTTTGTTTCGTAATTGTTTCAGTTAACCGAACAACTGTTCGTCGAGACACGATAAGCAGAGTTATCACATGACATTAATATTGTTAAGTAGATTTAATGTTCAGTCGATTTTTGTTTCGTAATCTGCGTAGATAAAATCGGCCAAACGACAGGTAGGATTTTACTGAGTTGACTATATGTGGCGTTATCTGGTAAAAGGTACCTTGTTGTCGGTTCTAGTTTCCGAGATAATCGCGCTTGAAGTAAAATGTCGAAAAAAATCATTTTTTCTTTTTTTAATCTATATTAATAAGCAGGGTCTAAATTTTAATTTGACAGAGACACAAGTTTTTAAATCGATTTTTTATGAGTTAAAACATCCCTTAAAGTTTAGTAAGAAAGGTACCTTATTGTCGGTGCCGCTCTTGAATGCTTTCTGTGCGCTCAGTATCGGTTTGGAAGACGTGTCGGACGTCGGTACTTTGTCGGCGCGTCATCATCATCATCATCATCCTAGCCTATACGTCCCACTGCTGGGCACAGGCCTCCTCTCAGAATGAGAGAGCTTGGGCATTGGGAACTACGCGGGCCCATTGCGGTGCTTGTCGGCGCGTAAAAAACGTCAAGAATCATCATAAAATGCGTTTAATTAGAGTAAGATAAATCATCAATAACTGGCCACCCTTAAGCGGTAGCCAGTTAGGCCCTTATTACACTAGCGATTTGCAGGCGAGTTGAAAGCGAGGTGAGCGCGCAGCGAGTTCGCTTCGAGCGCGTAACGATTTCACCGCGAGCATGAAACTATATCGCCGCGAGCGCGCAACGATGTCGCTGCGAGTTCGCTGCGTTAGCGCCGAAGACGCCCTACAAACGAAAGTCTACAATATGGCGTTTTTGGCGCTAAAGCAGGGAACTCGCCATGCGCTCGCAGCAGCGACATCGTTGCGCGCTTGCGGCGAAATCGTTATACGCTCGCAGCGCCTCGCTTGCCTCGCTTTCAACTCTCCCGCGAATCGCTAGTGTGATAAGGCCCTTATTGACGATTTACGCCAATTTGTCTTTTTTTTTATTCGACTGGATGGCAAACGAGCAAGTGGTCACCTGATGGTAAGAGATTACCACCGCCCTTAGACACCTGCAACACCAGGGGGATTGCAGATGCGTTGCCAACCTAGGATACCTCAAATGCCAGTAATTTCACCGGCTGTCTTACTCTCCACGCCGAAACACAACATTGCAAGCACTGCTATTCACGGCAGGATTAGCGAGCAAGATGGTGGTAGCAATCCGGGCGGACCTTGCACAAGGTCCTACCACCTGCTGGTCTTTAGAGGTTGATTTATAGTAATAATAATAACGATTAATAGTTACAACTACAAATCAAAAGCATTTTTTTAGATCGTATTCTTAACTATGTCACTAAACATTTTACGACCGACAATAAGGTACCTTTTCAAATACGTTAATCATTTAGTGTGTTGAGACAAAATTATAGGTTTTTGGTAAGAGTTTTAATACTACAGTGTTCTTAAATTAAGACTATTAAAATTAATCTTAAGTTATTAGTCGTTTTCAAATGATATCACTTCATAATCACTAAATATTTTACCACCGACGATAAGGTACCTTTTAGAAAATATATAGTGATTGTACCAACTTTTTACTAAACTTTACCTTGAATTTCGAGATTGAAAAAACTAGTTTTTTAAGATTTGTTGAGTTAATTTAGTCTCATTTGGCTATGTTTTAGCGTAATAAATATAAAAGTTTGTTGATTTTGACTGTTTAATTACATTTGTAAACAACAAAGTTATTTTTGTTAAAGTATTTTTTATATATAATAACAACGTTAATTTAAAACGGAGTAGTTCTTATTTAGTGTCCAATTACGCATAATATTTTTTCCTTCGATAAAATCCAATGGAAATATACTATAAATAGAAAAAAATGAAAAAAATCCATCAACCTTTTTATTTTTACTTTATGCACTTTGGCAAGGTAAACTATAGGAAAACCGTTGTCCAATTACAAAATTGTTCTTGAAACCTGAAAGCCCGTACAATCTACTCCTCAAATAGCATGTCATCTATGTAACTTCCAACAATAACATACTTTTATTGGGTGTACAAATTTGAATTCAATTTTCTCATAATCACCTTTTCTGGCTTTTGAACTTCAACATTTTTTTAAAAAATATCTATTAAACCTACATGCATGTTTCTTACATGGTTCGATAGCTAAATGTATGTAGATTATGGGGATATCAATAACTCAATACCGACAACAAGGTACCTTTTCCCAGATAACGCCACATATAAATATACTAGCTTTTATCAAAATGAAGTTAGGTGCGACGACGAGCGTTAGCGAGGAGGAGTGTTAGGTAGAATTGCGACCAACAACGCACGAGCCGAGCGAGCGAAGCGAGCGTGCCGCGGTAGCGGCCGGCGAAGTGCCAGAACCGAACTGCTAGCATCGCGACTTGGTTTGTTTAAACTCCAATGTAAAATAAATACAAATGATGGTCAAAAATACGTTTATTACTTTTGCGTTATACGTTTGAAACTTGTGAGGGTACATAAAAAAAATCATAAAGAATGCGCGGTCAGCACGGCGTGTAAAAATGCCAATAAGGCCATAGTGTAATCCACACATATTCACGGTATTGAATGCCAGTCCCCATGCGAAACGAAAAGATGCGAAAAGTTGATATGCGCACTGAATAATAGTTCAACCGTTACAAAAACGAAAGGTTGTTCGACCAAATGTGCAAAATGTGTAGTGATTAATAGGCTAAACGAATTTCTGTAAATAGTTGTTCGGCTAACTGACTCATATGCCAAGTAAATAGTCTGCTAAAGGTTGAGTTACGAAACGTTAGTCTGCGAAACAATACATCTGCGTACAAATTCATCGGCGTACCGTTACTCGGCGAAACGTTGTCTGCCAATCAATAATCTGCCTAAAAATAGTCGGCGAATCATTAGGTAACCATCCCATACACAAAGGTGATTGCACAACTCTCGTTCGCGTTAAAATCTTAATTTGTATGAAAACACAAACAGCGCCTCTAGCGGAACGTTTGTAATGTTCGTGTTTCCATACAAATTGAGATTTTAAAGCGTTCGCGATCGAGACGTATTTTGTAACCGAAAACTTACACTAAGGGTACAGATTATCTGGGGGCACGGCACGGCAGCGCGCATATAGGTATTATCAATAACATTCGATTTAAACATGTACTCTTACCCAGTTTAAGAACTATAACATGTCAAAATTCCTCAGTTTTGTCACTGACATACTCACTGACTTACGATCATCATAATTCTAAGGTACTTCTAGCAGACCCACAAGCTCTAAATTTCAAATATACTTAATTAATTTTTATTCAGCCTATTATATAAGCATAGAAAAAAGTTACAAAAGCTACATAAGTAAGCTTGTAATCCCATACCCAGGAGACATCAGTGATCCACTTGCCTAAAATAGTATTTGCAATGTATGCTAATGTGAGATGAGCCACGAAGGAATTGCCTTATAACTGTCACAACTCCCAACTTTTAGTGTACCGCATAAAATTATCGAGTACCTATAAGATATCGACACGGCCAAAGTTGCAAAACTGCCTACAAAAAGTGATGAGATCCCATCAAAATATTCAAAAAAAAAACGGCCAAGAGCATGTCGGACACGCCGGAAATAGGGTTCCGTAGCCATTACGAAAAAAAAAGTAATATTTTTCTAAGGATTTCGTATTTTTTACGGAATATTCCAAGTTTAGGTATATTTATTTATTTCATTGTAAAGTCATGTACATATTTGTGGAAGGTGTTACATTAGGTATTATTATTAGTTAGCGCAACGCAGTTCTTATATATAATAATATTTATTTATTGCCGATTAAATCTAATCTATAGTTTTGTTAGTAGATATAGGTACATTAATTCTTTTAGACCTAGACTAAAACCTAGACTTAAGAGTGATTTCAAGAACAAACAGCTCCGTTGTGACTGCGATACAGAGCATTTTGGCCAGTCGAAATTTATTTACTGATGGAAATTTCCCTCTATTAGCTAGCATCTATAATGAGTGGAAGGATTTGCCTGTGTATCGCAGTGACAAACTGGAAATGTACTCTCTGAGCACTTGGATGTCATCTGTTGACGCCAGGGCATGCATAATTGATAAAATAGACGACATTGTTGCTCCTAAGCGACATCTGCAGAGCCAGTCATTAAGAAATAGTACTCTGAACATGCTATGTGTGCGATATAACCAAGCATATAAAATATACACAGATGGTTCAAAGTGTGTTCAGGGAACTAGAGCAGCTATGTTTGATCCACAAAATAACGTCTCACTCATGTTGAAGCTACATGATGATACATGCGTCATGAGAGCGGAACTTGTAGCCATCAAAGAGGCTTTGAATTATGTTAATAACTTAGGCAATAATTCCCCTGTTGTAGTATTATCTGATTCAAGGAGCGCACTACAGCATCTTAGTCGATGCGTGTCTGGTCGGAGAGGAATGCCTATTGCCTATGAAGCGCTCCAGGTGATTCATGAGATGATCTCTGGAGGCAAGTCTGTTAAAATACAGTGGATTCCTTCTCATGTAGGGTTGGCAGGAAATGAAGCAGTGGATAAGCTTGCGAAAGCCGCTGTAATGGATGGCTCTGTAACAGACACTGTTCCCTTTGCCAGTGAACTTATTCCCAAAATCAAAAGAAGTTTACAGAAGTGGGAATACCATTTTGGTGAACAGTGTGTAACCAGGGGTGTAGGGGTCTGGTACAGAACCATCCAAGCTAGTCCGATATGGACACCTTGGTTTGACTCTGCCAACCTTACAAGAAAAGTGTTAGTATCTGCTTTCAGTGTACGTTCCGGACACATCCCAACAAACAAATTCTTACACATGATGAGAGTTAAACCGTCACCTCTGTGTGAGATTTGCCGGAAGGTAGATGACTTGTCCCATTTGCTGTTGGAATGTGCTCGGAACTCAGACTTAAGGAGAAGGGTACTTGGGGGTTTGGGCCCCATGCACAATGGCCAGGTCAATTGTTGGCTCTCAGAGCCAACATCTGGCAAAGTCATTTGCATTTACCAATTTTTTAATATGTCCCTTGTGTAGGAAACATGAGCGAGCACCCATGAGGCTGACATGATCACCTGGAGTGTTCAAAGCCTCAAAAAAAAGAGAGAAAAAAAAAAGACCTAGACTAAGGGTTAGTAGTATAAGTGCTAAATATTTAAATCTCGCAACGATTATGGTGCATGTAGGCTCATTTTTTTATTATAATAGCCTGTTAAAGGGTCCCACAGCTGGGCAAAGGCCTCCCCTCTTTCCGCCGCTCGTCCCTATCGAGAGCATGCTCGGAGCAGGCTGCCACTATATTTGATATGCGTCCAAGTCATCCCGCCATACATTGCTAAAAGTTTTGAGATGCAATGTTATATACCAAGTCGGTTATTTTTAGTCAGTAGGTGCTGAAGGATGTCCATAGAACTCGATTTCCATCAACTTGCAGCTTATTTTAAAACCGTGGAAAAATACATGTTATAGTTCTCAAATAAAGAGTAAGCCAAATTGTTTTTAATACACACAAGTGACTTGGCCATCGCATAATCATCAACATCAGGCGTCTACGAGTATACTATACTACTTATAGTAATCCTAATTGAACATAGTGCTAGCCCTAACGCCATGCAGTTTGATAAGAAATCATTACTTAACATTTTAACGGCCAATACGTTTTCATTCGTACGTGCCCATATCGCCACCTACACCGAAACTAGGTATATGGCGGCGAAATAACCTGGATAATTTTTGTCTTATAATTAAGACAATGGCAGTAAAAGGGGTAAGAGATACGCATATGATTAGTGTTGAGTGCGATGGCCGTCAGTAGGTAGGTAGAAAAAAATTGGCTTATTCTTTGTTTGACAACTATAAAATGTATTTTCCAGCAGTTTTAAAATTAGCAAGTTGGTGGAAATCGATTTCAATGGACTAAACACCCCTCAGTACTCGGTACTGACTAAAATAACTGACTTAAGTATTGTTATAACATTGCATCTCAAAACTTTTTTAGCAATAAGTTTTAGTTGAAAATGTCATTTAGACAAGCGAATGGCCAAGTGGTTAGAGAATCTGACTATGAAGCTTGAGGTCCCGGGTTCGATCCCCGGCCGGAGCAGATGATTGTATGAATAATATGAATGTTTGTTCACGGGTCTTGGATGTTTAATATGTATTTATGTTTATAAGTATGTAAATATGTGTGCACGAACGGGTCACTACCCTGATTTGTTAAAAAGAGCTATTATACGTCCTATATATAAACAAGGTAGCCATTTGGAGTACTCGAATTATAGACCAATAGCTATATTGTCAGTAGTAAACAAAATAACAGAAAAGGTAATAATTGAGCAGATTCATGCATTTTTGGATAAGCACAATTTATTATCTGATGCGCAGCACGGATTTCGGAAAGGGCGAAGTACGTCAACAGCTCTGGTGCGGTTTGCTGATGATATTAATGATAAGCTGGATAAGAAAATGTATGTTGCTGTCTTATTTATAGATTTAAAAAAAGCATTCGACACGCTGGACCACGATTTGCTACTCCAAGCTATGCACGAGTGTGGGATTCGTGGTCCGGTGAGCCAGTGGTTCCGTACCTATTTAAAAAATCGAACTCTGTATGCGATTGTAAATGGTGAGAGGGGAGAGGAGGCGGACGTCATGTATGGTGTGCCGACCGGGTCCGTGTACGGCCCTGTGGGGTACACCATGCACGTGAACAGCGTCAGCAGCGTGCTGGAGCACTGTGCTGCCCTTTAATAACTTACTAAGGTGGGCACACGATAATGGCATCATTCTAAATGTCGCTAAGACAAAATGTATGATGATTAAATCTCCTCATATGAAAAAACATATCAATCAAATTAAAATCATTGGACACTCGTACGGGTGCTTGCATAACTTGTTTTCTATGTGTAGTTGTAACTCGCTAGAGGTCGTGGAAACCTATAGGTATCTAGGGCTAACAATAGATTGTAATTTTAATTGGAAACCTCATGTAGATACAGTATGCAATAAACTAAGATCGATATTGTGTAAGTTCAAAAATCTTAAATATATACTCAACAAAAAAACAATGCGTATGTTGTATCATGCATTAGCAGACTCAGTAATAAGCTATGGCCTTATTGCTTACGGTCGCACCTTTCGAACATATTTAGACAGAATTGTAAATTTGCAAAGGAGATTATTAAAACTACTTATTAATAAGAAAGAGAAGGAAAAATGTAAACTAAATTATAATATTTTATTTAAGAAACTAAATATTTTTCCAGTACATGTCAAGTTCAAATATTTGTTAGCAATGGATCAGTACAATTGCCCAGACTTTAAAGTATGTAGGACGTATAATCGCAGCTTCAGAGTGACTTCGTGCAAAAGGTATGTGGAGCCTGGATCCTGTAACTACTACGGACAGAGAACCAGAGGGTATCTGATACCACGAATGTTCAATGAATTGTTGTTTGATGAGAGGGAGTGTGTAAGCAGGGGAGTCTTTAAGAGCAAATTGAAGGAGTGTTTGATGGATGCCTTCCATGAGGTCAAATTTTTTTTTTTTTTTAATGGTAATGTAATGCTATTTGTGGTATTGTAGCGGGGTTGGAAGTAGGTATTTAATGCGATCTAGTTAAAGAGATTTGTAACTAAGATAAGAGTGTAGTTTTCGCCAACAAACTGTTTTGCTTAGTTTGGGACTAGGTCAATTGGTGTCAAGTGTCCCATAATATTCATTTATTTATTTATTTTTGTATTATTAATTATTATTTATTTTTAATACAAGCTTTTCTTGCTAATTGTACATTTTTATTGACTGTACCTTGCACTATCATCCAAACTACATTGGCATACCAAATTTCAAGTCATGCCATTAACTGTTGAAGAGTTCCAGCCACTGGAGACGATCCTGTTCGGACCACCAGAATTTCACTACCAGATTCATGTATTGTCACCGGACTTACATAAGTATGCCTAATTTTTAAGTCAATCTGAACACCGGCGTTGGGTCAAACTTAGGTTGCAAGATTTGACCGCCACATACATAGGTCCAACATACGAGAACATTGCAAGTTAAATATAAAAAAAAACTTGTTGAAGTCATGTGCTTCAGTCATATTAATTGCTACAGATATTTCAATATACTGAGCAGCAAAAAATTTGGCCCTCAAATGTATACAGTCATAAGTAATTTTAAGTATGTTTATAAAGTATGTAGAGGGCCAAATTTTGTGCTGCTGAGTATATATCTTGATTGACCTTGGTAGTTTAATAAGTTGTATTTACAATAATGCCAGCAATAAATCACTGATTTTGGATAAATTATAGGATAGGTAGATAATAATAAACTTTATAATAGATAGATAATCATTAACTTATACTCTCAGATAATTATTAAGTACCTAATTTGTACTCTCAGAAAAAAATCTCTTTAAACAATTCACAAAAGATCATCAGTGTGAGCAAATTAATTAATAACAATAATATCTGGGGGCACGGTAGTGCCCCACCAAGCCAAGGAAACAAGCGGCACAGCCAACATCCTTTTCTCGAAGCAGGCCATTTTCGACCCCCCCATAAATTTGGTGTGAATAAAACTAGAAGCCTGAATTTTTAGTAACCAAGCAGGCATTGTATAAACACGATATGTTTTGAAATTTCCTTCAAATTGAGCCACTAGTTTAAGAATTATAGCTAGTCATATAAGTTTCTTAATTTTGTCACTCATCACTGACTGACTGACCGATCATCAAAACTCTAAGGCACTTCTAGCAGACAGTACGGACTGAATAAATCAACCGACTTGGTATTACATGTATCTCACTAGACATGGGTAATCTCAACTCCGCGAAGTGATCTGACTCACTAGATCCAGCTCCGGTGTCGGTACCGAATCCGCTTATTGAATCCGACTCCTTTATTGACTCCGGTTCTTTCGAGCGATTATTAATTTATCTATGGCCGATCCGCCCCGGCTCGGTTCGGTCGGTCGGTGTCGGTACGGTACTGCGGTGCCCCACCCGCTGACTGAACTGAAGTACAGATTCGTGAGAGAGAGAAAGATTCGTTCGTTAGTCCAAGTCCGAGTACCGAACCGAACCGACCAACCAAACATAGATGATAAGATCCAAGTCCAAGATCCGATCCGCAGGGCTACTACGAAACTCCAAAATCGAAGTTCGTGTCGTGCGGTCCCTCTGACACATACTTTTTAATACGAGAGCGAGAGGGACGGTACGATACGAACTTCGAGTTTCGTAGTAGCCCTGCCGATCCGATCCGAGCCGAGCGAGAGCGAAAGCAGGCGGACGGAGCGAGTCAGTGTGAGTGAGCGTGACGGCGATCACGAGCGAGACGAGCCGCTCGATCCAGTCGGAGTTAGTAACTCCGGAGTCAATAAGATTTGAAAGGAGTCATTAAGGGATTCGGATCCGCTTGAGGATCTGACTCTTTTGAATCTTCAGATCCGGATTTACCCACCTCTATATCTCACAACTATTTAGGGTTGAAGAACAGAGTTGCGGACTTGTTTTTTTTACAAGTTTACCTACTGATGACCCTAAACAATAGCAGTCAGCAGCCACTGTAAATACTTACTGTTTGTTTATAGGTCCCTTCCTTAGAAAAACGCTGCGGTTAAAAGTACTTGACTAATTGGAACTGTCTCTCTAGGTTGTACTCTTTTTGATGTTATTGGACTTATTGATTTCTGCTTCTCATAAAATAAAAGCATTTAGTTAGTGTTTAGTGTTAAGTTACTTTGTGCCATAGAAAAAGACTCCAAAAACAAAACCGACTGAACCGACGCGACCACAAGACACGACTTAATAAAAACCGTTAGATACTTTTAATCCCGGAAAAATGCAGTTCCCGAGGGAACAGCGCGCGATAACCGAATTCCACGCGGGAGAAGCCGCGGGCAAAAGCTAGTAATTCTATATTTTAGTCAGACTATGGCGGTCATTACTAATTTTATGAATTAAATTCGGGTTTTGTTCCGCGTGCCGTGATTTTAGAGAAGCTCGCTATTTCGTTCCATGATCACGAGCACGTGTCGAAACGTCAAGTGTCAGCAGGGCACTACGAAACTCGAAAGTCGAAGTTCGTGTCGTGTGGTCCCTCTGACACTTATACTATTTAATACGAGAGCGAGAGGGACGGTACGATACGAAGTTCGAGTTGAGAGGTTCGTAGTAGCCCTGCAGGATGAGGGGTGGGTGTAGTTTTTTTTTTTTTTATAGCTTCGCGCTCTTGGCGCATTTAGCCAAACGGGGAAACGGAATTAGATAAGGGAAATGCGTATGGATCGGAATTTAGAAAAATGGGTTGGAAAAGATCAGGAAGGGTAAAAGATAAATAATAATACTTATAGTTTTATATTTGTAATTTTTATGTTATAATTGTTATTAGTGGATAGTATAGTAGTTTATTAAGTAACCTGGTTTCTCGGTGTATTGGTTCGCTGTAATACCGTGTAAACAAATTGAATAATAAATAAATAAATCTGTTCCATCCTTCCTTTTAATTAATTAATGATTAAAAGGAAGGATGGAACAGATTTATTTATTTATTATTCAATTTGTTTACACGGTATTACAGCGAACCAATACACCGAGAAACCAGGTTACTTAATAAACTACTATACTATCCACTAATAACAATTATAACATAAAAATTACAATAACAATATTAACAGCAGAAACAAATAACACTTACAAAATGACAATTATGAGTAACCAAACTTACACGCATACGCATACTGTTATAATATGGCAATGTTGTTTTATATATATTATTTGTAGCAACACTAGGTTACCTAAGTAACTAGGAAAAACTTTTTTTTTTTTTTTTTCTGGCTCGCGCGGCTTGCGCTGCGCATCCGCCACAGACGCGTAAAGGTAAGGAAACGAAATCAATAGAGAATACGGGAATTTGGAATACGGAAAACGGAATTCAACAGGAGAAGATTACATGGGATTAAAACGAAAGAAATAAAGATAAGTATTTTACATAGGTACACATGATAAATTAAATTTAGTGAGATGAGGAATACATATTTAAATTTTAATATCATTATTATTTATAAATATGTTCAATAAGCTATATATTGTTAAGATTGATAATGAATGGGCATGTAGATATGCATTATCTCTATTGCATGGCATGCCTTATGACCTTTTGTGTAATGACAACACCATGGGTTGTCTACTGGAGTGCTACCACGAAACTCGAAGTTGGAAGTTACGGGCTTCGTTTCGATGATTTGCTACCACGAAGTTACTTCGATTTCGTTTTCGATCCGAAGTTCGTTTCGACTAGTTTCGAGCGGTTTTGTCTACTACGAAACTCAAACTTCGAGATTGGTTACGGATTCGGCCTACCATGAAAAGCAAACTTCGCCAACGATTTTGAGTTTTGACGTAAAGATTTTCGAGTAGAAATGTCAAAATCACACGATAACTAAATTGTTGTCGTTTTGGCTTCGATTCAATGAATGTTGCAGGAAAAGCGACCTTGTGGACGATTTTGTTTGTTTTGATGCGAACTTGTGTGTGACAGTGACAGTGTGATGTGATCCAGCTTTATCAATGTAATTGTGTTTTTATTTAATTTAATACAAATCTTTGGCAGTTTTAACAACATTTTCTTAGTTAAAACAGTTATCTTATTTCTTTTGAGATAAATGAAGTTTCTTTGGCTCGAAAATATATGAGAAATTATTAAAATACTTGTATATACACTTCTAAAGAAAGCTACGCAAGCAGTAAATTTCGTAAATTGTCTAGTAAAACTAGGCAAAACTCTTTTTTTTCTTTGGGCAGTTGTGTAAAGAATAATATATAACTGATAGAAGACTTACGGTCTCAGTAGATATTTACAAGAATGAAATTTTCCACAGCAGTTGCATGTTTGTAGCAGAATTTTTTAATGATTTTTGAAAATTCGTTTCTTTTTTTTATTAGAACTAATGAAACGATTTTATTAATGGAAGAAGCTTTACCTGAATATCCAACTGACCGCCAAAGGCAAATACGCGAAGACCGTGAATGATTTATTTCCAAGACCCTTCTGGCTGACTCAGGAGATGTTTAAGGCCCTCTGTGCGGAGGTGGTACCCTTACTTCCTCCTAGGCTAAATAGCCGTGGAATCGACCCTACCATAAAGGTAAGCCCTTATCCATAGTAATCATACTAATATTATCAGAGCCTAGAATTTTTGTGGCACTTTTGACCTTATTTAGATGAAATACCATAAAGGACATGGAATTCTATGCAGATGGAGTTGCGGGCTGTTGCTGTGGCTAGTATTATAAATACAAAAGAGTGTCTGTCTTTCTGTTACCTCTATGCACACACTTAAACCACTGAACCAATTTAAACAAAATTTGATGTAAAAGTAGTTTGAGTCCTGGGAAAGTGTTGAAGAGCTAACGTAACCTACTTGCACGAAATGGTACCTACTGGCCATTAATAAGCGTTTGCTTTTGAACATCGTCTGTCATCCTTATTCTATTGTATTGATTTTAATATGAACGTAATGTCTTACAAAAAATGTAATGGTTGTATGTAAATAAAACAACAATATTATCTTCCAGATCATTTTAATTTATATCAGGTTATGGGAAACTATTATTATTAGCATATATGTGGACGATATTATAATTGCATGCAAATCTCAAGAAAAAATAGACAACATTAAGAAATTACTTGTTAAGAGATTTGAAATGAGAGACTTGGGTGAAATTAATTACTGTCTTGGAATTACTTTCGAAAGAGATGAAAAGCAAATGATACTGAAACAAAGACAGTATATTGAAACTATATTAGAAAAATTTGGATGCAAGGATTGCAAACCCGCATCTACTCCCATGGATACAGGACTGAAATTAACTAAAGGCACAAGTCCAACAAAGGAAAAGGACATACCCTACCAAAACCTTATAGGATCACTTATGTACTTAGCTGTTGCCACACGTCCTGATATAATGTTTGCAGTAAGTCACCTTAGCCAGTTTAATAACTGCTACACATCTGAACATTTTCAAGCAGCAAAAGAGTTCTACGATATTTACAAGGAACTAAAGACTTAGGTCTGACTTACATAAAAGGAAACATGAAGCTTGAAGGAGCAGCTGATGCTGATTGGGCATCGTGCGCCATTGATCGTCGCTCAGTGACAGGCTACGTATTTACATATGGCGGAACACCAATAAGTTGGGAAGCTAAGAAGCAAAGAACAGTCGCACTTAGTACAGCTGAGGCGGAGTACATGGCTCTAACGGAAGCATCGAAAGAAGCCATATACCAGAAAAACTTGCTGAATGAGCTGAATATAAAAACAGGAATCATTGATATTTATAATGATAACCAAGCCGCCCAAAAGTTGGTCAAGAACCCAACTATAAGCACTAAATCCAAACATATCAGCATCAAGGAGCATTTTATCAGAGATGCTATGAAGGACGGACACATAGATGTCAAATACCGTGCTACAGAAGATATGGAGGCAGATGTCCTCACAAAAGCTTTACCTGCCATGAAGTTTATTAAACTTAGGACTAAGATGAATATAGTCTGATCTGATTTCGTGAGGCGGAGTGTTGAAGAGCTAACGTAACCTACTTGCACGAAATGGTACCTACTGGCCATTAATAAGCGTTTGCTTTTGAACATCGTCTGTCATCCTTATTCTATTGTATTGATTTTAATATGAACGTAATGTCTTACAAAAAATGTAATGGTTGTATGTAAATAAAACAACAATATTATCTTCCAGATCATTTTAATTTATATCAGAAAGGACATAGGATAGTTTTTAATCCATGAAAATTTCATAGCTCCTGCGGGATAGCAATAAGCAAATTCTTTGCAGATCGAGCAGTGGGCACCAGGTAGTATTATATAAATATGGACCACTCACTATTATCTAATAAGCAAGAAAAATGGTTACAAATATAAAAAAAATACAAAGAGAATTATATGTCAGCAGCCTGTACATACCACACAAGACAACAATACTTACTGTAGAAGTTTTATGAAATTAATAAGATTCCCAGCAAAGAGTCATTACATAATCACCGACAAATCTACTGCCCATTCTTCATACATATTCCTAAGGAAGGAGGGTGGTTAGATTTGCCAGCGAGTATATTTCAAAGTGAAATATGGCAAGATGAAATAACAACCTAAAAACCAACTGTTTATTTTTCCAGATTTCTTACAGCTTTGAAGCTTTATGGTAGGGGATATTATCAAGGATGTGTAGGGGGTCCCAATGTCCCACAACGTATTAGTTCAATGAGCTGCTAGTTTAAATATTTTAAAAAAGTTATTCCAAAGTATATATATAAAAGTAAGTATGTAAGTATATTCCAAAGTAGATTTGTGGCCACAACTTCTGGAATGCAAATTAACTGCAGGCTATCTCCATAGTAAATCTTATCACAAGCACATATATACAACATGCAAATGCTACTTATGTATTTACTTTCATAAGTACTTGTTATAGCCTAAATTGAATAAAGATATTTTGACTTTGACTACTTATTCTGTATGTTTTGCAGATTCTACAATAAATTTAATTTGCCCTGGATGTGTGGTGCCATTAATTGCACCCAAATTATTGCAGTTATCGGGCCAACAATGTATGAGGAGATTTTTCAAGAGAAAACATTACTGCTCCCTTTATGTACAATAATGGTAAGTGATATGTAGTTAAGCACTTTTACTCTTTTTTTTTTTAGTAGCCCATATAGTGTCTTTACTCTCATACAATATTTAAAATGATTTTTGTCTTCATGGAATTTGTGTATCATATTGTAGGTGCTAGGCCTTGTCACAAAAAGGTTATTATTTGATATAGCATGTAATTTAATGTCGCTGGGAGATGGTAGGTAGTACAGCAAAGAATTTTGGTAATCTTTGGTAAGTAAATACATAGATTCCAAATTGTATTGGTTATGGAATAAATAACTTTTGAATTTAACTCATTTTCTGAACTACCTATGTGTGTAAGCATAGAAGTCAAAATAATTAAATTCTAACTCATATTGATTTCAAACTTTCCAAATCTGGGCTACAATACACTAATTTAGTGCCTTAGATTAGGATAATACATGATGATAGAGCCAAAAGATAGGTGTAGTGGTTTTTAAGTCTGTTTGTCTGAACCGCTGAACCGATTTAGATGAAATTCTGTACACAGATAGTTTGAGTCCCGGGAAAGGAGATAGGATAGTTTTTATCCTGGAAAATTTCATAGTTTCAGCGGGATAGTGAGAACCGAATTCTAAACGGATGGATTCGCGGGTAACAGGCTAGTATAATATAAAAATTTAAACCACACAAAATTTTCTCTGCTTTTCAGATATGTGATGATATGAACTCAATTTTAAATGTGGACGCGTCATATAGTGGAGCGACGCATGATTCATTTATGTGGCAGAATGGGGAGCTCAGGAACTTCAGGAAGCACTTTGAAAATCTCTGCAGCACACATGAAAGTGCCGCCTTGTTGGGTAGGTATGTGATTGTAAGAGTAATAATTAGAAGCTGTAAAGGAACCCCGGCTAGCCACCAAGCCAGAAGTACGCAAACCTGTGGTACTGAAACGTCGCGTCAGCGTATCTTCGGCTGGCAGCCAGTTTCGAAGTCGATACTTAAGCTTACGATTAAACTTGAGCATGGGACATCCTTCCAACAGGGTTTGGATAAATATAAAAGCATGGGTGGGTTGAATTGAAAGCCACCATAATACTCTTGACCTTTTTATTGCAATATTCAGGATTACACGCGAAAAGTATCGGTTGATTATCCGATATATTAAAAGTTATTGTATTATTAATTATGTTATTAGTGTATGTAATGTTCACCTCGAGATATTTCTTTAAGATCCGTAGTCAACTACTACTACTACTGCTGTGTGTGTTGCCAGTGATGACATACGGATCTGAGACGTGGGCGCTAACGATGGGCCTCATGAGAAAACTCAAAGTCACTCAGAGGGCTATGGAGAGGACTATGCTCGGGGTTTCTCTGCGGGATAGAATTAGAAACGATGATATCCGCAGTAGAACTAAGGACTGATGGCCGATGGTGTCGGAAGGTTCTCGAATGGCGTCCACGGACCGGGAGACGAGCTGTCGGTAGGCCTCCAACAAGATGGAGCGACGACTTGGTTAAGACCGCGGGATCGCGGTGGATGCGGAAAACACAAGACTGGTCTGAGTGGAGAGCCTTGGGGAGGCCTATGTCCAGCAATGGACGTCTTTTCGTCTTTTGATGAGGATGAGTCAACTAGGAACCCTTATAGTTTTACCGTGTCTGTCCGTTTGTCTGTCTGCCTGTCTGTCTGTCTGTCCGCGGGTAAGCTCAGAGACCGTTAGTACTAGAAAGCTGTAATTTGACATGAGTATACATATCAGTCACGCCGACAAAGTGGTACAATAAAAAAGACTAAAAAAAATTTTTTAGAGTACCGACGTAAAGTGGGAGTGATTTTTTTTCTCGACTAACCCTATATTGTGGGGTCTTGTTGGATAGGTCTTTTAAATCCATTGGGGGGTTGCTAAGACAATTTTTCTATTCAGTGGTCTGTTTGCAAAATACTCAACTTTAAAGTGAACATTTTCATTGAAATCGAGTCCCCCGCCCCCTCTAAAATCTAAACTGTTGTGAAAAAATTCAGAATGGTAGTAAATATATCAAAATTTACTAGGAAAATTATAGCGGCTAAGATTGCTTGAGAATTATTAGTAGTTTAAGAGTAAATAGCAGTTTAGGGTTCTGTACTCAACGGGACCCTATTACTGAGACTCCGCTGTCTGTCTGTCCGTCCGTCACAGGGTTCTATCTCTTAAGCCGTAATAGCTAGACACTTGAAAGTTTCACATATTAAGTATGTATTACTGTGGCCGCTATAATCGAGGAAGACATGCACCATCTGTAACTACCAATCTAACCTAAGTTTGACTTTAAAAAAAATGATGTAGTTAAAATTTAAATCGACGCATAGGTAAGTTAAGGTTATGTTTAAGTTTGCATCAGCCCGAAGGGCCAAAACTACACAAAAACTGCAGAGCTCCGTCGACCGACACTGTTACTGTGTCTATTCAAATTAGGAAAAAACTGGCCGCGGCCCGCCCGCGCGGCAGCCGACGCGCCGCGCTGCCGGCTACCATAGACACGTTGAGTGAATTATGGGCGCGGTAAAACAATTTGCAGATGGAGTAGAATACATATTTACCGCCGCCTCTAACGGGATCGCGGAAAATTATGTAAAAACTATTAAGAAAGCCATTAAAAAAAACGTCCAAGAGCGTGTCGGACACGCCCAAAATAGGGTTCCGTAGCCATTACAAAAAAATTAAGTAATATTTTTCTAAGGATTTCGTATTTTGTACGGAATATTCCAAGTTTAGGTATATTTTATACCGTAGGCTGCTATTTACTTTCAAACTACTAATAATTCTCAAGAAAACTTCACCGTTATAGTTTTCCTTGTAAGTTTGATATACTTACTTACTACCATCCTGAATTTTTGAAATTTTTCCACCCACCGGTTTAGATTTTAGAAGGGGGGGACGCTTGATTTTAATGAAAATTTGCACTTTAAAGTTGAATATTTTGCAAACAAATCACTTAATCGATAAATCGTTTTAGCAACCCCCTAATGGTTTTAAAAGCCTATCCAACGATACCCCACACTGCGAGGTTGGATGAGAAAAAAGTCACCCCCACTTTACGTCTATGGGAGGTACACTAAAAAATTATTTTTGAATTTTTTATTGTACCATTTTGCCGGCATAGTTTACATATATATTCGTCCAAAATTACAGCTTTCTAGCATTGATAGTCCCTGAGCAAAGCCGCGGACGGACAGACAGACCGACAGACATGGCGAAACTATAATGGTTCCGTTTTTTCCATTTTGGCTACGGAACGCTAAAAAGCGGTCATTGAGAAAAATGGTGTTCTAAAATAACTTAACACATTATTATTATATTACCGCAGATTTATTATATTTATAACACTGCAATACCGGAGAAAGTTCTTCCGTGCTGCTCATGGGGCGGTTACGGACCCGATGGGAAGTGTTAAGGCCAGATAGGGAAGCTAAGTTCTTTAAAAGCTAACAAAATTATACAGCGGCTAGTGGGGGCACAAATAGGATAGGTACTGATACTGGGGGTAGGAGACATTGGTATCGGAGTTATTGAAAGTGACAAAATTGGCAACCTGAAAAGGTATACAAAAAAGTGTACAATAAATTGCCTTTAAATACAAAAAATATCAAAAATAATACCTTATTTATAGCTAAGTTAAAAACAGACCTTTTACAAAAACTTTATTATTCTAGCACAGACTTTTTAAATGAATAAAAATATAGATATTTTATTTGATTGTTTAGAAATAAATTTGTTGTGATATTATATTAAATTAATACACATTTAGGTAGAAACAAATTATTATCGTGCCATACTTGTGTAATAGAATTAGATTATAATGACATACATAACAATTGTGGCTATACCCTACCAGGGTGCATAATTTCTGTAAGTACTAGTATTTATAATGTTGTATAATCTATGGTCACCTGCGTTTCGTTTATAAAGCAGCGTTCAAATAAATAAATTATTACTTGATCTACCGTCTACAGCAACTGGTTGTTTTACTGCATCCTCCAACTATTTAAATATAAACTCCCAAACCCGCGTCTAATACATGGTGTCAGAGTGCGGAGAAATAGTCTGAAGGGTCAAGAAATATTACAAGTCTGATGAAAAATTGAAGAAGTCAAGAAAGAAAAAATACAGTCAAAATGGGAGAAAAGGTACATAATGTTATTTTAGCTAATAATCTGAAACCTCTATGCTTATCCAAGGATAATGGAGGAAAAGACTGTGCTAATTCTGAAAAATGGAAGCTGTGGAAACAAAAATTCCTAATTTATTTCGAAGCAAATGACATAGAAAAAGTACCAGAGTCAAAACAAATCGCTATATTCCTTAATGCGATAGGCGATGAAGGTCTGCAAATATTTAACTCTTTCAATGTCGAGTCCAAAGATGAAACGTTAACGTCCATTTTGAAAAAATTTGATTTAAAATTTAACGAACATAAAAACGTAACGGTCGAAAGATACAATTTTTTCACCCGTTACCAAGAACAAAATGAGTCATTAGATGAATATGTAACTTATTTAAATAATTTGTCGTCAAGTTGCAAATTCGAAACATTAAAAGAGTCTCTAGTCAAAGATATGTTCATAATTGGCATTAAAGACAGTCAAATAAAAGAAAAACTTCTTCAAAAAGAATTCAAAGACGTCAATGAAGCAGTCGAAGCAGCAAAAACAATCGAATTATCATGCCAGAGATCAAAAAAGCTTGGAAATAAAGAAAATGAGCTTCAAGTACAAGCCATTTCCAAAAGAAGTCATGTTAGTAGAAGCTCAACACCGACGAGACATAAATCAAGACATAATTTCGACAGCCAGCGCAAATATAGAAACAATAGTCAAAGTCAAGAAAGAAGAACCAACAATTTCTTTTCAGGCAATTTCAGGTCAAACAGTAGTTCACGAGGCAATAAAACGGTCTGTAAAAGATGTGGTCAGCAGCATAGAATAAAATGTCCAGCTAAAGGAAAAGTATGTTCCATCTGCAAGAAACTAAACCACTTCGCGGCATATTGTTACTTCAGCGACAAAAACAATAAAAATGTAAGTTCTATAAATACCAGTAATTTGAATTTAAATGAAACTGACATTTTTAATTTAACCGACATTTCTGATAATAATAATTTTTCTAATTATTTTGTAATTAATTCAATAAATAATAATAGCCAAAATAATTGTAATTCATCTAATTGGAAAATAAATATTAATTTCTTTAATCATAAAATTAACTGTCAAATTGACACTGGAGCTGACATCAATGTAATTTCTTTGGAAACATTATATCATTTAGAGAGCATTTGTAGCAGGAAAATTCCTATAAAAAAGACAAAAGATAGAATATTTACATTTTCAGGTCAACTTATAGAAAATGTGGGTAGTGTCGCATTAGCATGTACTTTTGATAACGGTCAAAAGGTGAATATTAATTTTATAGTGGTAAATTGTAAATGTGCTACTATATTAGGTTGGAAGACTTGTGAGGAATGTGGCATCGTGAAAAGAATGTTTAAATTAACGAATACACCAATTATTAACCAGAACCAAAGGTCAGTACAAACAATTATCGAAAATTATTCAGATACTTTCGAAGGGTTAGGATGTTTACCATTCGAAGCGCATTTAGACATGGATAATAGCATCACTCCAAAAGTCTGCCCTGTTCGCCGAATTCCATACGCATTGCACCCAAAATTAAAGTCAGAGCTAGATAGAATGGAAAAATTGCAAGTCATTCAAAAGGTAACTAAACCAACTAATTGGGTTAACGCAATAGTTCCTGTAGAAAAACCAAACGGTCAATTACGCATTTGTTTAGACCCAAGAAATTTAAATAAAGCTATTAAAAGACCTCATTTTCCATATCCTACTTTAGATGATTTACGCTCAAAGGTTGCTGGTGCTGCAATATTTTCAAAATTAGATGCGAATTCAGGCTATTGGATGATTAAACTTGATTCAGAGAGTAGTGACCTATGTACATTCAATACTCAATTTGGTAGGTACAAATTTCTACGTCTACCTTATGGCATAAACTCGAGTGGTGAAATTTTCCATCGAGTCATGACAGATTTATTTGGTGAATTACCTGGTGTTTTAATTTTTGTTGATGATATACTAGTTTATGGCTCAAACCAAGCAGAACACGACGCTAGGCTAGAGAATGTTCTTAAAAAGGCTAGAGAAATTAATTTAAAATTCAATAAGTCAAAATGTAAATTTAATAAGACCGAAGTTTCTTATGTAGGGCATATTTTTAATAAAAATGGTATATCGGCAGATTCTTCAAAAATAGAAGCTATAATGAAAATGCCTAAGCCGGAGAATGTCAAAGATCTCCAACGATTTCTCGGTATGGTAAATTACTTAGGTTCATATATTCCTAATTTGGCACATGAAACAAGTTTACTGAGAGATCTACTTAAAAAACAAAATATTTGGCAGTGGACACTCAACCATGATAAGCAATTTGTAAATTTAAAGAAATTAATTTGTCAGTCACCTGTCTTGGTCCATTATGATGTAAATAAGCCAGTTAGAATGTCAGTAGATGCAAGCCAAAAAGCAGTGGGGGCAGTCATTTTCCATGGGAAAAACCCCATAGCTTATTCATCAAAGTCCTTAACAAAACTCAAGAAAATTACGCGCAAATAGAAAAAGAATTGTATGCAATTGTTTTCGGATGTAAAAAATTCCATCAATATATATATGGCAAAACAATACATGTCGAAACGGATCATCAACCTTTGATCACACTGTTTAAAAAGCCACTTTCAGATGTGCCGGCAAGACTGCAAAGAATGATGATTACGTTGCAATCATACGACCTAATTGTTTCATATACAAAAGGTACTGAAATGTATATCTCAGATACTTTGTCAAGAGCGCCTGTCAGTAATACCGAGGTAGAGAAATTGGATTTGGATGAATTTGAAAACAATATTATTTGTCAGGTCAGGTTGTTGACTTCAAATTTGGCAATAAGTGAGGGTAGGTTACAGCAAATTGTGTCTCATACAAAGTCAGATGAAATCTTACAAAAATTAAAAGAATATCATAAAATAGGATGGCCTAATAGTAAACAACAATGTGATCCTTTAACCCTGCCATATTGGAATATTCGAGATGAAATTCATGTAGTTGATGAAATTGTATTTAAAAACCAATCAGTAATCATTCCAAAGTCAATGCGGTCAGAAATACTACAGCAGTTGCATGAGGGTCATATGGGCATGGAAAAAACTAAAAATTTAGCCCGTGGTATTGTATTTTGGCCTAATATTTATAATGACATAGAAATGAAAATCAGACAATGTGAGACTTGTATGACATACAGTGCTAATAAAACAAAGGAAACTTTATTAACTCATGAACAACCAGTATTGCCATGGCAAAAGGTAGCAACAGATTTATTTGAGTACAATAATAAAAAATATTTGCTAGTTGTTGATTATTATTCTAACTACATTGAAATAGCTCAGTTAAATACAGATAGTCGAAGTCAAACAATAATAACACAATTGAAGTCTATTTTTGCCCGTCATGGAATTCCAGTACAATTGGTAAGCGATGGAGGTCCGCCATACAATTCCAATGAATTTCAAAATTTCATGAAGGACTGGGATGTTGAACACATAATGTCTAGTCCTCATTTGTCAAGGTCGAACGGACTCGCAGAAATTTCTGTGAAAATAATAAAAAACATATTAAAAAAATGTGAACATTCAGGCACAGATATTTATACAGGTTTATTACAGTATAGGACAACAACTAGAGGTAATTTAAAGTCACCATCTGAATTACTCATGTCAAGAAAGTTAAGAACAAAATTACCCATAAAAACTTGTCAGTTAAAACCTAAAATAGTAAAATTTTCTGATCATTTCAAAAATAAGACTGAAATGATAGAAAAAAGTAAGTCTTACTATAATAAAAATGCTAAAATATGTAATGAGTTTCAGCTTAATGATGAAGTATATTTTAAGAAAAACCCCAAAGATCTGACATGGTCTAAAGGTTATATTGTGTCTAAGACTAAATTTCCTAGGTCATATATAGTAAAAAATGAAAATGGTGTAACATACAGAAGAAATTCTCAACATATTAAGTTGTTTAAGTCAAACATGTCAAACCTTAATAGTCACAAGCCATATTCCAATCAGTCAAGCCAAGTAGTTACAAACAAAAAGAACAGATCAAGTTTTACTGACAACTTGAAAGGTCAAAGTTCAAATAAAGATGAAAAATGTATAAAAGAGGATGATACAGTGAAATATTATTACATTCCAGAGTTTATTGTAAATGCTCAAAACCAAGTGTCAAATTATAATAATTATAGTCAAAATAGTTCAAAAACAAACTCCATAAATGAAACATTTATATCAATGGAGTCAAGTCGGTCAAGTGTAAATAGTCCATGTAATAAAAGCAATGTATCACAAAATAAGAACAATGAAAGTAATATGTCAAATATTTCAGATATTGTAAGTCCTATGTCAAGTTTATGTAATGATGGGGATATAATATTGTCTCCATTGTTTGTCGAAATGAATGAGAACAATCAGGATACAGAATTCTTGAATGAAAATCAAATAGTCATGTTTCAGTCAGATAGTCAGTCAGTATCAAGTAACAGTGTTCAAAACTTACCAGAAATGTTAGACATTGCAATTGGTAGCAATACACCTGAAATAAGATACAGTTCTAGAGGTAGATTGCTAAAGAAAACAAACAGATTGGATTTGTGAATAATTTATTATTGTGAAATTACTTTGGACATAACAGATAATTGTAAATAAATTGTATTATATTATTAGGTATTGACATTGTAAAAATTGTATTATGATTATTTATTGTTGTTTGTATAATTTGATTGATAATTAGTTATTTAAAGGCATGTTATTAATTTAGAAATATTGTCAACTGTCAATGAGTCGAAATGTCAAGTGTCAAATTTATTTATTTTTTAAAGAAAGGGCATGTTGTATAATCTATGGTCACCTGCGTTTCGTTTATAAAGCAGCGTTCAAATAAATAAATTATTACTTGATCTACCGTCTACAGCAACTGGTTGTTTTACTGCATCCTCCAACTATTTAAATATAAACTCCCAAACCCGCGTCTAATACATATAAGTCTTATGTTTTTGCCAATTAATGAATACTGAATACTGAGTATCAACAACATTAGGTAGCACGGCTAAATAAATCAGGTGCTAGTGGTAACGAAATACATCGTCATATACTTAGACCAACTAAGACGGAAAACGCGGAATTGTTTAGCTTGTCCGATGGATATGGAGTCTCCGTTGAGTTAAGGGTAAGAGAGAAGGCACCGCCTGCAGAGAGCACTAGTGACTCAACAGTCGGTCAGAGCAGCGCCGGTGAGGCGTGCGAGCGTCGAGGGAGAGGGCGACGAGCGGCGACGACTGTTTCTCCACACCAGTAAAGGGCCACTGTATCCGAAAGATTCGAGTCGTTCGTAATTCGTTATTTACCGCCCTTAAGACACAATGTACTATTATAAAGGCTGTCACCCTCCACCATAAGTGGAGATGAAACGCGTATGGGTGTCCACATAAGGCCGAATGGTCGGAAACGTTTTAATGTTTATTTGGGTACAAAAGGAAAGAATAAGAAGAAAGTTTTTTTGGGTTAATCCATGCAAAATTACAACTTTCTAGCTCTTATAGTCGCTAAGATACTTAAGCCGTGAACGAATGGACGGACAGACAGACACAGGTAAACTATAAGAGCACTGCACGAGATCGGCGTGTCGACGTGAGCACGCCACCTGACATACACGTACGTGTACATAATGTGTCGTTTTATGTCTATCAGGGCGCTGGAGGTGTCTGCTGGGCGCGCGGCAGCTGCTCTGCGAGCCCGAGACGGCGCCGGGCGAGTGTTGGGCTCACGGGCCGAGCCGCTCACGGTCACGGGCAAGGCGCTGCCGACGAGCGACGCCGCGCCCGCAGCCCCCGCCGGCCCCGCCACCGCCGCCGCCGACGCTCTGCAGCGCGCAAGGGAGGACCGTGACCGACTCATACGCGATTTAAAGCGCCGTTAGCCAATGACCGGATGTGTTCATTAAAATTATTGATTGTTTTGATCGATTGATTAATTGTATTCCATACTACCCTTAGCTCTGTCTGCATATCTGTAACCTCTTCACGCTTAAACCACTGAAATGATTTATATGTATATACTATAATATTCCTACTAATAGGTAACAGGCAGACAGAGTTATTTTCACATTAAATGTGAAATATATTATTATACCACGAGCTTTACGGTGAAGGAAAACATCGTGAGGAAACATCCAATCCGCACTGGGCCCGCGTGGGACGTATATAGGCTGGGATGATGATGATGATGATATTATTATACCTAAATGTGAAAGTAACTCTATCTGTTACCTTTTCACGCTTCAACCGCTGAACTGATTAAGACGAAATTCCTTGTTGGGTCTTGGGGTCCCGGGAAAGAACGTAGGATAGTTTTTATCTCGGAAAATTGCATAGTTCCCGCGGAATAGCGATAAACGAATTATACGCGGGCGGGGAGACGACCCTGGCCGGACCACCAGGATGTCACTACCAGATTATTGTATTGTCACGCAATCTACATAAGTATTCCAAAATTCAAGTCAATCTACAGACAGACAAGAGTTATTTTCACATTAAATGTGAAATATATTATTTTACCTAAATGTGAAAGTAACTCTGTCTGTCTGTTACCTTTTCACGCTTCAACCGCTGAACTGATTTAGACGAAATTCCTTGTTGGGTCTTGGCGTCCCGGGAAAGAACATAGGATAGTTTTTATCTCGGAAAATTGCATAGTTCCCACGGAATAGCGATAAACGAATTATACGCGGGCGGGGAGACGACCCTGGCCGGACCACCAGGATGTCACTACCATGTTATTGTGTATTGTCACGCAATCTACATAAGTATTCCAAAATTCAAGTCAATCTACAGACAGACAAGAGTTATTTTCACATTAAATGTGAAATATATTATTTTACCTAAATGTGAAAGTAACTCTGTCTGTCTGTTACCTTTTCACGCTTCAACCGCTGAACTGATTTAGACGAAATTCCTTGTTGGGTCTTGGCGTCCCGGGAAAGAACATAGGATAGTTTTTATCTCGGAAAATTGCATAGTTCCCACGGAATAGCGATAAACGAATTATACGCGGGCGGGGAGACGACCCTGGCCGGACCACCAGGATGTCACTACCAGATTATTGTATTGTCACGCAATTTACATAAGTATTCCAAATTTCAAGTCAATCTACAGACAGACAGAGTTATTTTCACATTAAATGTGAAATATATTATTATACCTAAATGTGAAAGTAACTGTCTGTCTGTTACCTTTTCACGCTTTAACCGCTGAACTGATTTAGACGAAATTCCTTGTTGGGTCTTGGCGTCCCGGGAAAGAACATAGGATAGTTTTATCCCGCAAAAGTGCATAGTTCCCGCGGAATACCGATAAACGAATTCTACGTGGGCGGGGAGACGATCCTGGCCGGACCACCAGGATGTCACTTCCCGATTATTGTATTGTCACGCAATTTACATAAGTATTCCAAATTTCAAGTCAATCCGGATACAACAATAATCTGGCAATCTGACAATACAATAATCTGGTAGTGACATCCTGGTGTTCCGGCCAGGATCGTCTCCCCGCCCGCGTACAATTCGTTTATCGCTATCCCGCGGGAACTACTGGAAGTTGGTCAAATTTAACTTGCAAGATTTGACTACAGACAACAGGACAGGTGAAACTAAATAAAAGCTTGTAAAAAATTTGCCATAACTCAAGACAAAATATCTTTCATTGCATGTGCTAACTATTAATAATAAATCAAAAAAATGTTCTATAATATTAAAGTATATATCAATATCTACAAAAAACTTAGAAATATCTAATGTCCAACCATTGTAATTATAATTATGTCCATATAACTACTTCTTAAAAGTTGATAGAAATGCCCCAATATCAGACCATGTTATTAATAGATACCTCTGTATTAATCCTTAGCCAAATAAATCATTTCATATTCAAGAGTGTTTCAATACCTATAGATTACTTTTTGAATTATTCAAATTGGAGATTCCATTCAAAAGATGGTATGAATTTAAAGATATCTACCAACGCAGACTCGGTAAGCCAACAATTAGCACCTCCATTTGCTTGGTGGAAGCTGATGACTCTAGAATGTGCTATGCCACATAAAAGATGTGTAGTAAAATAAACTCATTACCAAAGAGCCGAATTTTCATGGCATCTTTTGGTTCTGTCATAGTGACTTCTCACTTATCGTTTTCTGATATACATATCAATCGATACACAACACAGGTAGGTACCTACTAAAGAAGATTAAAAGTACACCTATAAACAATAGGCCAATAGGCAGCCTTAAGTTAAAGAGCAATCTCTTCCAATTAACTCTTGAGCAATTGAAAATGTGAAATAGACATATGCAATGAATAATGAATGGATAACAATTTCTAATTTAGGTTCAGTTTTTTTTCCAATTTTATGTTGAAATTCTTCTGTTGTAATGTTAACAACTGTTCCATTAATGTCTCTATAAAGGAATAGATGTTTTTTTTTTTTTCATATTTTCCAGTTTTAAACTACTTCTTTTACAGCCAAATATCAATTTGTATTTGTATGCAGAAAAAGAATGCAACTGAACTACATAACATGATACAAGTAAGTTTAAAACAATCTAATTTAAACTAATATATCAACATCATTTAGGTAGAGTCAATAAGTGAGAAATCACTATGACAGGTCAAAAAATGCCATGAAAAATTCCGCTCTCTGCTCATTACCATCAATAAAGTACCTACCTAAGCAAAGGCAATGATACAGCCGACCATGTATAATAATAAATTTACTAATATACCAACCAACATAGGTCAAAAATATCCAAGTTGAAGTGGCAATGGGCGGCTCACATCACTCAGAAGAACAGATAGCCGCTGGGGGAGAAAAGTTCTCGAGTGGCAATCATAAACCGCAAGACAAGTGTTGGCAGCCTCCCACTAGGTTGACTGAGGAGATTGTGAGAATTGCAGGCTAGAGTGAATAGGCTGTTACTGAACCAGTACACAGATACCTTGGGCGACATCTGTACCTAACATCAGGTGAGATAGCGGTCAATCACGGTCAGTTGTATGGAAAAAAAACTGTGGATTGTGGCGAGTTGTGATTTATATTCTGGCGTTCTAGAGGGAGGCCTTTGTTCAGCAGTGGAAGTCTTCTGGCTGATGATGATGATGATCACACCAATTAACCAAGTCCGAAAGTAACCTAAGCTTATGTTATGAGTAAACATTCATATTTTTCATACAAATATCTGCCCCGCCTGGGTATCGACCTCAAACTTCGTATAAATAATCGCCATATATAAAACATATTTAAGAGAAATCTCATATCAACTCATTACATCTAACAATACTCGTCGCACACGATTCATTACTTGTTATTATATATGGACAAAAATTACTTAATTCTCTTGCTAAAAAGTTTTCAAAACTTCCTCAGAAAACTACGCAGTTTGACATTTGGTTTGCTAGCTTGACGTTTGTTTATATCATTTAGGTATGACGAATGTGTGAGAACACGAAAAGCACAAAATTTTCTTGAAATCAGCATAAAAACTTGCTTTAAACCATATCCTGATCAAGCAGAATATTGGAAATGTATAATTTGAATTATTTATTGGAATTTTAGGTCCTTTTTCAGTTAATAATCCATTTACCGGTGTTTTACCGGTTTATAAATGAAATTGTGAAACGCGCTTTATTAATCCATTCGTTCTTTCCATTTTTTTCCATTCACGAAGCCTCCCGAAGATCAACTCGAAAGTAGTCTATGGTTTCGACACAAACGACACGTAAACGAAGTTACTTCGTGGTAGCACTCACAGACGAACTTCGTTCAACTTTCGTTGCGGGCGAAGTTTCCAACTTCGAGTTTCGTGGTAGCACTCCGGGCTTTAAATACCGTTAAAAAGTGGTAACGTTACCAACTGTCAAACCGAATTTAACGTTAAATTATAATTAACGTTAAACGATTTACCGTTACTTATACAACTTTTTACCGGTAAAAAAAATGGTAACGTTATCAGCTATTCATTAAATTAACGTTAATTCAAAAGTATCGTTAAATCATTTTAACGGTATTTATATTACTATTTACCGGTAAGCTTGGGTAACGCTAAATTTTAGATTATCCTCATTTATCGAGCGAGTATGCACGCGCTAAATTGGCAACACTCGGTGGCATAGCAAAAATTACCGATAGTGTTACTTCGGTATCGTTATAATAATGTGAATTGGGTAACGTTAACAAGCCCTACAATATAAAGTAAATTTACCGGTAAAAATAACGGTAATTAGGTAACGTTAAATAATGTTAAGTTATCAATTAACGTTAAATTTTAATACCGGTACTAGGTATTTTTAAAATTTTTACCGTTATTTAACGTTACTTATAGTGTGAATTTGGTAACGTTAACAAGCCCTGCTACGAACCTCGCAACTCGAACTTCGTATCGTACCGTCCCTCTCGCTCTCGTATTAAATAGTATAAGTGTCAGAGGGAACACACGACACGACCTTCGAGTTTAGAGTTACCGGTATTAAAATTTAACGTTAATTGATAACTTAACATTATTTAACGTTACCTAATTACCGTTATTTTTACCGGTAAATTTACTTTACATTGTAGGGCTTGTTATTGTTAACGTTACCCAATTCACATTATTATAACGATACCGAAGTAATACTATCGGTAATTTTTGCTATGCTACCGAGTGTTGCCAATTTAGCGCGTGCATACTCGCTCGATAAATGAGGATAATCTAAAATTTAACGTTACCCAAGCTTACCGGTAAATAGTAATATAAATACCGTTAAAATTATTTAACGATACTTTTGAATTAACGTTAATTTAATGAATAGCTGATAACGTTACCATTTTTTTACCGGTAAAAAGTTGTTTAAGTAACGGTAAATCGTTTACGTTAATTTTCATTTAACGTTAAATCGGTTTGACAGTTGGTAACGTTACCTCTTTTTAACGGTATTTAAATCCCTGTTTCGTAGTAGCCCTGCTGACACTTGACGTTTCGACACGTGCTCGTGATCATGGAACGAAATAGCGAGCGAGCTTCTCTAAAATCACGGCACGCGGAACAAAACCCGAATTTAATTCATAAAATTAGTAATGACCGCCATAGTCTGACTAAAATATAGAATTACTAGCTTTTGCCCGCGGCTTCTCCCGCGTGGAATTCGGTTATCGCGCGCTGTTCCCTCGGGAACTGCATTTTTCCGGGATTAAAAGTATCTAACGGTTTTTATTAAGTCGTGTCTTGTGGTCGTGTCGGTTCAGTCGGTTTTGTTTTTGGAGTCTTTTTCTATGGCACAAAGTAACTTAACACTAAACACTAACTAAATGCTTTTATTTTATGAGAAGCAGAAATCAATAAGTCCAATAACATCAAAAAGAGTACTACCTAGAGAGACAGTTCCAATTAGTTAAGTACTTTTAACCAAAGCGTTTTTCTAAGGAAGGGACCTATAAACAAACAGTAAGTATTTACAGTGGCTGCTGACTGCTATTGTTTAGGGTCATCAGTAGGTAAACTTGTAAAAAAAAACAAGTCCGCAACTCTGTTCTTCAACCCCAAATAGTTGTGAGATACATGTAATACCAAGTCGGTTGATTTATTCAGTCCGTACTGTCTGCTAGAAGTGCCTTAGAGTTTTGATGATCGGTCAGTCAGTCAGTGATGAGTGACAAAATTAAGAAACTTATATGACTAGCTATAATTCTTAAACTAGTGGCTGAAATTGAAGGAAATTTCAATACATATCGTGTTTATACAATGCCTGCTTGGTTACTAAAAATTCAGGCTTCTAGTATCCACAACAAATTTATGGGGGGGTCGAAAATGGCCTGCTTCGAGAAAAGGATGTCGGCCATGCCGCTTGTTTCCTTGGCTTGGTGGCCGTACCGTTCCTACCGTGCCCCCAGATATTATTGTTATTAATTAATTTGCTCACACTGATGATCTTTTGTGAATTGTTTAAAGAGATTTTTTCTGAGAGTACAAGTTAGGTACTTAATAATTATCTGAGAGTATAAGTTAATGATTATCTATCTATTATAAAGTTTATTATTATCTACCTATCCTATAATTTATCCAAAATCAGTGATTTATTGCTGGCATTATTGTAAATACAACTTATTAAACTACCAAGGTCAATCAAGATATATACTCAGCAGCACAAAATTTGGCCCTCTACATACTTTATAAACATACTTAAAATTACTTATGACTGTATACATTTGAGGGCCAAATTTTTTGCTGCTCAGTATATTGAAATATCTGTAGCAATTAATATGACTGAAGCACATGACTTCAACAAGTTTTTTTTTATATTTAACTTGCAACGTTCTCGTATGTTGGACCTATGTATGTGCGGATCAAATCTTGCAACCGAAGTTTGACCCAACGCCGGTGTTCAGATTGACTTAAAAATTAGGCATACTTATGTAAGTCCGGTGACAATACATGAATCTGGTAGTGAAATTCTGGTGGTCCGAACAGGATCGTCTCCAGGGGCTGGAACTCTTCAACAGTTAATGGCATGACTTGAAATTTGGTATGCCAATGTAGTTTGGATGATAGTGCAAGGTACAGTCAATAAAAATGTACAATTAGCAAGAAAAGCTTGTATTAAAAATAAATAATAATACAAAAATAAATAAATAAATGAATATTATGGGACACTTGACACCAATTGACCTAGTCCCAAACTAAGCAAAGCTTACTATGGATACTAGGCAACGGATAAACATACTTATAAACATAAATACATATTAAACATCCAAGACCCGAGAACAAACATTCATATTATTCATACAAACATCTGCTCCGGCCGGGGATCGAACCCGGGACCTCAAGCTTCATAGTCAGATTCTCTAACCACTTGGCCATTCGCTTGTCTAAGTGACATTTTCAACTAAAACTTATTGCTAAAAAAGTTTTGAGATGCAATGTTATAACAATACTTAAGTTAGTTATTTTAGTCAGTACCAAGTACCTACTGAGGGGTGTCCAGTCCATAGAAATCCTGCATGGCGTTAGGGCTAGCACTATGTTCAATTAGGATTACTATAGTATAGTATACTCGTAGACGCCTGATGTTGATGATTACGCGATGGCCAAGTCACTTGTGTGTATTAAAAACAATTTGGCTTACTCTTTATTTGAGAACTATAACATGTATTTTTCCACGGTTTTAAAATAAGCTGCAAGTTGATGGAAATCGAGTTCTATGGACATCCTTCAGCACCTACTGACTAAAAATAACCGACTTGGTATATAACATTGCATCTCAAAACTTTTAGCAATGTATGGCGGGATGACTTGGACGCATATCAAATAGAGTGGCAGCCTGCTCCGAGCATGCTCTCGATAGGGACGAGCGGCGGAAAGAGGGGGAGGCCTTTGCCCAGCTGTGGGACTCTTTAACAGGCTATTATAATAAAAAAATGAGCCAACATGCACCATAATCGTTGCGAGATTTAAATATTTAGCACTTGTACTACTAACCCTTAGTCTAGAAGAATTAATGTACCTATGTCTACTAACAAAACTATAGATTAGATTTAATCTGCAATAAATAAATATTATTATATAAGAACTGCGTTGCGCTAACTAATAATAATACCTAATGTAACACCTTCCACAAATATGTACATGACTTTACAATGAAATAAATAAATATACCTAAACTTGGAATATTCCGTAAAAAATACGAAATCCTTAGAAAAATATTACTTATTTTTTTTCGTAATGGCTACGGAACCCTATTTCCGGCGTGTCCGACACGCTCTTGGCCGTTTTTTTTTTTGAATATTTTTGATGGGATCTCATCACTTTTTGTAGGCAGTTTTGCAACTTTGGCCGTGTCGATATCTTATAGGTACTCGATCATTTTATGCGGTACACTAAAAGTTGGGAGTTGTGACAGTTATAAGGCAATTCCTTCGTGGCTCATCTCACATTAGCATACATTGCAAATACTATTTTAGGCAAGTGGATCACTGATGTCTCCTGGGTCGCGGGACAATAGCAACATTAAGAAGCTGATTGACCCACTTCCCAAGCAGCACGACAGGCTGTATAGAAGCTGTATTTTAGTTTCATTGTATTCCACAGGCTATATAGTGAGGCTGTACAAGGGCTGTATAAGCGCTTATACAACCTCTATAAGTAAAAATTGGGCCCCTTGTTAAACAGCCTTATGCGTTATTATAGCTGTATAGTTGCTGTATAGCTAAAAAATAGGCTGTACTATAGCTGTATAAGAGCTGTAGTATGATGTTGAAGAAAACCATAGGCATATAGTTATTCTCTTATAAGTTTCTTAAAAAGATAATAGTCTTCATTGGTTTTTTATGAGAATTACAATGTGAAATTTATGAAAACAACCGCTTATTCTTTTTAGTTATGATAATGGTGGGCCGCCAATTTACTGTGAAGTTATAAGTCAAGAATAAATGTTGGACTTTAGGTAGTGATAATTGTAGATTCAACGTGCCGATTTTTTTTTACTGGGAAATAGTGCATAGTTTTGTGAAAAATATTCACGCGCCCGCGAAATACTGAAGAATTCACGAGGAATATTACCAAAACAAGTAAGTAAGTTTATGGTTTTGAGGTTTAGAATCATAAGATTGTTAAATAATACTGTACAACAGGTATCACTTATGATTTATTTATCTGAAAATCATAACTATAACTTCAGCTATACTCAAAATAATGTAAGAAGTCATATTTTCTTTAATTGTTATTTGTTCGAAAATGGCGACAGATTTATACAGCGTAAAAGATATCTGGAGAGTATTATAGATTCCGTGTTTTACTACGCACTTTCTGGATTCCATTACACAGCTTTTACCCTTTAATAGCCGTTATAATATAATATTTTTATTATATAGGCTGTACATCAGTTTTCAGCAAATAAATTATACAGCCTTACAGTAATACAGATTAAAGCTGTATTACAGAATTCATTTATTATTATAGTTCTATAAAATCATATTTGACAGAAGTTATGAAACTATTACACTGACAAGAGTGTACAGTTACGCATTAATAATAAGCTTAAGAAAGTAGTTTTAATATACCATTATACAGAAACAAGTATAAAGTGATACCATTTTATAACTTATAGCTGTAGTAAGTAAGTGATCACATGCAAAATACAGCCTCTATGCAGCTTAAAGGATAACATTAGATTGAAGTGTCAAAAAATGCATAGCGTTTTAAAGTGAAGTTCAAATATTGTGTTTTAAAGCTTTAAGTTTACACGGAGTATTTAATAAAAACTTAGTACAGCTTTAGCTGTATAATAACGGTTTAATCATTTTTATAAGTAAATAATCTTTTCTTGACACCTTTATGGATCACCAGTAGAACTCTAAGTTCTAATAGTGCTGTATATTTGATGTCGGCAACGCTTGCGTGCTGCTTGGGTTATAACTTAACAAGTTAATTTTAACTCTTAATACTAGGTAATTAAGACTCAACCTATATAATACATAAGTTCAATAAAGTTATTGCTGTGTAACTTTGTACACAATCGCATGTATTTGGGTCAATCAACTTTTTTTTAGTGTAAGTTTGTTGCCATGGTAACGTCTCCTGAGTTACGGGTAGAATAACAAACACTAAAAAGCTGATTGACCCATTTGTATGGGATTACAAGCTTACTTATGCAGCTTTTGTAACTTTGAAACGCAACTGAAATTGCAACGTTTTGAAATTTTCTATGCCTGTATAATAGGCTGAATAAAAATTAATTAAGTATATTTAAAATTTGGTCTTTGGTTTTGGTCTGCTAGAAGTGCCTTAGAATTATGATGACCGTAAGTCAGTGAGTATGTCAGTGACAAAACTGAAGAATTTTGACATGTAATAGTTCTTAAACTGGGTACGAGTACATGTTTAAATCGAATGTTATCGATAATATATGCGCGCTGCCGTGCCGTGCCCCTAAATAATCTGTACCCTTAGTGTAAGTTTTCGGTTACAAAATACGTCTCGATCGCGAACGCTTTAAAATCTCAATTTGTATGGAAACACGAACAACACAAACGTTCCGCTAGAGGCGCTGTTTGTGTTTTCATACAAATTAGATTTTAACGCGAACGAGAGTTGTGCAATCACGGTTTGTGTATGGGATGTAATAAGACTGAAGACCTTATTCACTTTCTTGTGGAATGTGATCAGAATGAGGAGATGAGTCAGGTATCTGGATGGTATGGGCTTGTTCAATGGAGGTGTAAATGTAATTCTCAGTCGACCGCTTTCAGAAGAAGCGACGCGAATTTACAGATTTATTGGACGGGCCTTTGCATCCAGAGACGTGGTTTCAGTGCAAGGGAGTGTAATATCTGTCTGTAGTGTGGTATATATCTGAGGCTGACATGGTCACATTTGGTTTACTAAAGCCACGTTGAAAAAAAAGAGTAAAAAAATAAATAACGCGAACGCTATCGAGACGTATTTCGTAACCGAAAACTTACACTTAGGGTACTGCATCGACATCCCGGTCGTGGAATCGTCTCCGCAGGAAGGAACTCGTAGTTGGCACAGACGCGAATCTGGATGATTAATATGATTATTTTCAGATGGAGGGAGCCGCTACGGAGTCCAAAAGCTGGTGATAACCACGCGCGGGCTCGGGCTGGCCGCGTGCGACCTGTGCTACGTGGCCGCGAGCGCCGGCGTCGCGCCCCCGTCTACGCCATGTATCGCGTCTTCTCGGAGTGGCCGAGGCCAAGCTGAATGCATGCTCGAAGCACTTGAAGGGCCTATGCGCGCCGTGCAATATGAGTACAAAGTGACGCCGGACATGCTCGACGCACCGCTGAGCGTCCCCATCCTGCCGGCGCTGATCAAGCACATCATCGACGCTATCGACGTCATAACCGTCGGCGGGACGACGTACTGCCTTTCGCCGCGGCGCAGCAGCGGTACGCCGCGGGCGAGATGGACCCGCACCCCGGGAATCTCTTGCTCAGCAACTTGCGCGAGACGGTGGTGACCCTGTCTTTCCGGAGACGTCGTCTGGCAACGACATTGGTTCAAAACGCACTGTCCGATACCGGGCCGCCGTCTGGACGAGGACGATCTCCTGAAGAACGCGGACGAGATTATTCCCGAAGGGTACGACTGGAAGAAGGATTTAGAGGGTGACATGTGGCCGGTGCACATGTTTCTGATTTCGATGCAGCAAAAGTATCCGTCGATGGCGGCCGGGCCCCTGTCGCCCACAGGCGCGCGCGTGAGCCTGGCGGCGCTCATCTCGAACGAGATGGAACACTTGCACGCTCCGCCGCGCCGCGCCGGGAGCCGCTGCCGGAGTACTGCGGGAGGTGCCACCCGCGGGGCACCAACGGGGAGCCCTACTACAAGGTCGCAGACGCAGAGATGCGGAAGTGGAAGCCGTGTTGGGACAGGTGGCGCTGCTGGGGAGGAGCCCGCGTGCGTGTTGGACGAGCCGCCCGAGCTGCTGCAGGCTTACGAGGTGCGGCGCGGCGCGCAGACCAGGTCAAACCGCGTCATCGGCAGCTACTCGATAGCCCTGATGAGAGTCAATCAGGCCATGCTGTGTCCCCCGGCCCGCGGGGGTGGAGGGGGCAGGAGGCCATGAAGGACCCGGAACCGGAACTTGTAAACGTGCGATCTGACCGAAGCATGTACGGGATATAGATCCTCGACTGGATGGCAAACAAGCAAGTGGGTCTCCTGATGGTAAGAAAAGCATCATTTATTTAAACTTAAGCTAAAGAACCTATATTAATATAATGACCCGGATAACTCACGTCTTAAATCGAGTTTAGCTCGACATGTTTCAAACATGTCGAGCTAAACTCGATTTTAAGACGTAAGTTATCCGGTCGCTTGTCACGGTCAGCTAGGCACTACAGCGCCAGTAGATGACGTTAGGTGTCAAATTCCACGTATTTTATTTTTTTTTGGAATGAAATCGTGGATATTTTTATAAAATAATGTACATACCGCCAATAGCGTGAAATTTGTGATATATCGTACCAAGTTTCAGATGTATTTTAATTTAGAAAATACTTTCACTTGATCGCTGCAGTTTCGACTGCGATATTTTCGCACATGCTTGTAATTTGTTGTAAACAGAAGTCTTTGTTAATTTGCTCTCATGATCAAAGAGCAGATTGGCCTAGTTGCATAAGGCTAGAGTTTACCCTATCCTCAGCTTAGGAAGTTTGGGTTCAAACCGTTGTAGGAATTAACTTTTTTTGTTTTTTTTTTATTGTTCTCAGTTAATGATGTAATATTTTTGAAATGTGTAGCTAAAATTTATAAGACCTAATTTAGGCACAAACATTTTTTAAAAAAAATTTTAGGTAAATCTGAATATGCACAGCACAACTATGAGACTTATAATTCCTCACATCCACTCAAGGGTGCTTGTAGATCCCTTCGAGGATAAGTTCGCCTTTACAAATGCGAGGAAACCGAATCACGTTACAGAGTGGAACCCAAGTGGAACCTTTTCATATTCAATTGCGCTGTGATTCTTTGGCAAGTGTATGGAAGTCAACATGACATTAGTAGCACATAGGTTCCACCTGGTACGTGACTCAGTTTCCTTAACGTAACTCAACGATTGTTTATTTTTTTTATTTACAATACACTTTACATACTATGAGAAAATTAGTCATAATCATTATCCCTATACATTATACATACCTACATACAGAGGCATCCTCTCACAATGAGGCATGGCGTTATTTTCACGCAGGCAGTGTGAATTGAAATATAGCACACACCATTAATTATATAGCAGGTAGTACGTTTCTTCATGATATTAATTGGTGGGTAGTAATCGAAGGCTCTATTGAACAACAAATAAAAA
>NC_133473.1:6334026-6337124 GCF_025370935.1 Choristoneura fumiferana
GATCCCCGTCTTGGCGCAATTTCAGGCCAATTCCTGACGAGTAAAATTGGTAGGTCTCTCTCTCTCTTCTTCTTCAGCCCATAGCCACCCAATGCTGAGTGTAGGCATCCTGCATTACTTTCCCCATCTTCCACTTCCACTTCTTTTGGGTGATTACCTTGGCTATATCGGTAATTGGTAGGTACTTACTTTTAATTATTCATTGAATAAAACACATGAATCAGTTAATTCAATGTGTTTTAAGTAAAATACAAAATCGGAAAACGTGTCCTGGAAAAGGTACACACATAAAATTATTTTTGCTTATAACTTTGATATCACGTGTGTATTAACATGCAATCGAATTGTACTATTCAATTCACATCACACGTATTCGGTAGGAATATGCATGAGGCCTACGGGGCAGACTATATGATAAATTTACGGACCACTTCGCTCATACACTGCCGAATTTAAATATACATGTCAAATATCTGCAGCACATTGTCATTCTAACTTACTTATTAAAAGGTACCTAACGAATACTAAGGAAATACTGTCAAATCAATTAAGAGGAAAATAAGCTGTTAAAAAAACATTTTACTAGCTTTTTTGCTGACAGCACTTCTCGTTGACTGTACTTGCTTTGTCGTCCAACCTACATTTATGGGCACTAAATTTTAGGTCTATCTGAACCCTGGAAGTGGGTCAAAATAAATTTACTTACAAGATTTGACCCAACAAAAACAAAAAGGTCAAGTTAAATAAATCTTGTAAAATGGTCAAACTTGTTTGAAAGAGATAATGATAGTGCTACTGGGCATTGTAATAACATAATAACAAAAAGACTTCATTTATTTCTCAAATAACAGTAATTTTGGGTACAATAATAATTTCATAGAAAATTCATGTTTGCAGTCACAGTTAGTACCGATTTCAAAACAAAAATATTATTGGAATAAAAACCAGCAGCAGATATGACAGAAATTTCATATTCATTTTGGATGTACCGACGTAGAATATAATAATTATAATAATAATAAAATCTTTATTCAGTAAGACAAAATTGCACAAGAGAGGAAATAAACAATTACAAAGAAAAAGAAAACTTAGGTTAAACATAGCACAATTAAATAAGTTGAATCCCGACTCACAAACTAGGCAAGGTCTGTATCTTGTCTGTGTCTTGTTGGTCAGTGTTCGTCACGTATGCTAGCTAATAGAGTAATGCTAGGTATATCCAAGTAGCTACTAAATAAAATGAAACATTTTTATTAAGAAAAGGAAAAATTAATAATTAATAAATTACCTAATAATTCATTAATAGTAATATCATAAATCTTGGCAACTGACGGAACAATAAAAATAAACGGCTTTATGGAAAACTCGTAATGAAATGAAAGACGTTAAATTTTACATACCTAAGTAGATGCTAAGTATTTAGTTCTTATTTAAGAAATTGTATCAATCTCTAAGCTAGAATAATAGAGGTCCGTAGATTTTCTAGCATAAGAAATATTTCCTGTGCAGATGTAGCAAAATATACCCTGCGTTGTTCTATTTTCTTCGTACACGCCTAGAGCACTTGCGGTAAAACTTCTTAGTCAATTAATTAACTACGGAGTGCAATTTAGCTGAAAGGATACATTATAATGTAAATGTAATACAAAATAGTTATTTATGATACAAGTGCGGAAAGTAGGCAATTCCCAACGAGTGGCGGAGAACTTGAAACACGAGCGAAGCGAGTGTTTTGAGCCGGCACGAGTGGGAATTTCCTACTTTCGACACGTATATCATACAACGTTTTACAATGCATTAAGCGAGGAAAAAAATCGAGGCAGTGACTACATCATTTATTTGCCATACCTACTCCTTTTACTACAGTAGCAGGCAGTAGATATACATACCGACATGCACGCCAAACCAAAATCGTTAACGTATACACTTTATTAAACCAACTTTCATAACAATCATTGACTCAGAAGATTAGAACAGCTACAGCTACTAATGATAGGTAAAGGAGACTTGTTTTAGTATCGTGATTTTTATGATTAATTATTAGCCCTTGTTGCTTGACATTTTCCAACACTTATATTGGCTAGTCCTTATGGAGGAGTGCACGCTCCTATATGCTAATATCAATGCACCCGTGAATAAATCCCTGTAATAGTTAAGTAACATCAAGTATATGTATTATGTATCTAATCTACCAGTTCTTAACAAAAAGTTGCCGTAAATCTGAGATTTTTTGGCTTTGGAACTGTAAATAAATCAAAACTGGTTCACTAATTCTAAAAGATAAAAGCAAATAAATAAGAATAAGACATACGGTAGATGTTATAATATCCATTGTGTAGAAGTAGATTATTCTATCAATTTACGATGTTATTAACTTAGGTATGTATATTATAGTTCACGTATTTTGTTCAGCATTGAGTTGTCACTGACAATATGTGCTTCGTGGAGGACGTAAGGCGGCGTAAAGTCAGATATAAATTCATCATTTAAACTCTTCATTTTAATTTACTCATCAAAAATTAATTCACCGGACTGAACTCATGAACATTACTTTGGCGGGGTTTCATGACAGGCGCGAACGGGTAACCATGATTGGTTCGTGCTACGTCGTGCGCGCGCACTGGAAGCTCATTGGTTAACTTTCGAGTGCGCGCGCTTGACGTCGCACGGTCCGAATTGTACTCAAGAATTTATTCCCTTTTTTTCATAACTTTAGACGAATTAAAATACGAGTTTACATGACAAAAAAAATAACGTTCTCTTTTCTGTCGCGTGTTAATCTGTATTAATCTTATCAGTAATATTCAGTTGGTTGCATCAAACGTTTTCTTATTTGTTCAAAGCCTAACTATAACGACTCTTTAGACTTATTTTTTTAACAATAGTTTTGGACATCATTTGGCATTTAAAAAGTTACTTTACCGCACAAGTGCGGTAAGTAAAATCCATACAACTTTACTGCACACTTGTGGATGCGTGCAGGAATCACTAATTTTCTATGGATATGTGACCCACGTCAAGAGGCACTTTCCGAGCACGTGCATTGTAAACCATATTATGAGATCATGTCACGGTATTTCTGAATCAAAACATGCCGT
>NC_133473.1:6340110-6374248 GCF_025370935.1 Choristoneura fumiferana
GGTGAAATTACTGGCACTTGAGGTATCCCATCTTAGGCCTCTAGGTTGGCAACGCATCTGCATCCCCTGGTGTTGCAGGTGTCTATAGGCGGTGGTAATCTCTTACCATCAGGAGACCCACTTGCTCGTATGCCACCAATCGAATAAAAAAAAAAAAAGTTGGTACATGCCCAAATTACCATTATTAACATTACACCATTATAGGTGATTTTGTGTGTGCGTGAAATTATGTTTTAAGTGGTTGCTATTTCTAGTTGAAAATCAATAATAGTGTACTCGTCACCACTGTACAGCGTAGATATTTAACAAGTAAATTTATAAACAAATCAAGTAATTTCATGTGTTTTTATGTATACAATGAAGAGTTTTACAATACACATGCCTAAATTTCATCAACTTCTTCTGGCCCTCTCGAATGCCTACGTTAGCTACCTAGATTCAACTTGTTAAATCATCGTGCAGTTATGCAATAAGTTTACTGGGCCACTCACCGTCTGAACACCGACATAGTTCAAATCCACAGTATCTTAGTTGCTTATTTTATACTTATCGTGTCATTTACTGCTTAGCAACTAAGAATAATGAATACAAATTGGCAACGTACATAGTATCTGAACGATTTAGAATGAAAACTCAGATACTGAATAAACAAATGAATTGATTTTCTGATACTGTATACTAATTTCAGACACTGGGCATATTTAAAAAAACATCAGAATAGTGTATTGCTTATGACGTGGGATAGCAGGAACTCGCAATGGTGATGAGAGTCCACTAAAGCAGAGAGAAGCCCTTACCTAAGACAGCGTAAATTTTAAATAGAGTAAAATATTAATAATAATAATAATAATTTAATTAATAAATTAATTAATTTTAGTATACAAGCTTTTTTGCTGACTGTACTTGTATTGTCACCCAAACTACATTTGCATACTAATTTCAAGTCGATGCCATTAACCGTTGAAGAGTTTCGTCCTGTGGAGACGATCCTGGCTGGACTACCAGGATGTCACTATCAGATTGTTGTATTGTCACCAATTTACATAAGTATACCATATTTCAAGTCAATCAACTACGGAAGTTGGTAGAATTTAACTTGCAAGATTACAGACAGACAGACAACGGGACAGGTGAAGCTCGTAATAATAGAGTAGGTATTGTAGTTTTTGTAACACTATATGTCACCTACCTACACATTGTGTACTACCTTTACATTGTGCGGGCAACGGCTAGAGGCATTTTCCAAGCAGTAGGACACTAAAATAAGCCACTAACCGTTACCCGCGACTCTTTATCCGCGGGAACTATGTAATTTTCCGTGATAAAACTATCCTATTTCCATCTCCGGGACTCAAACTATCTTTTTACTGAAATTCCATCTAAATTGGTTTAATGTTTAGACGTGACGAAGTAACAAAACAAACAGACTTACAAACTTTGCATTTATAAAATTAGTGGGACGTGGCACAAAATTTTTTTACAGCTTTTATTAGTTTCAACTGTCCGTTGTCTGTCTGTCTGTCTGTAATCAAACTTGCAAGTTACGTTTGACCAACTTCCAGTAGTCAGATTGACTTGAAATTTGAAATATTACAGTTGTGGTCATATAATTAAGAACGATTTTTTATAGAGAAGATTTTTTCAAACTGACAAGTGTTACTAACTGCATGTATATTTGTGTACTTCTCTCGGTATCGTAAATCTTTCCGTACTAGCGGTAAATTCATTTATCATATAATTGGCTAAAAAATAAATATATAAACTTTATACATTACATCTAAACTAGTATTACTACTTACTGGCTGGTCATATAATTAAGAACGGCTGAATAGTTTATTTTTTATTCAAATTTATATAGAGAACGGACGGCCGCTTTGTGGTTTTAGGTTATTATTCGAATAATTTTGGCGCCATTTAGTGCCGTAAAAGTCTTAAAGGCGATTGCTTCATATAAAAACATGGGAAAAATAAGTTGTGATAAATCTACAAGAAGTAATACTAAAACTTTGCGACAAGAATTGGTCGTATAAACACATAGCCGATCATCTGTAATGTTCAAAAACTATGGTTTTCCACGCCATAAAGCATTTTGCCACGTATCAAACTACTTCAAATGTTCCGCGTGTACCTAGACAAAGAAAGTCATCTCGTCAAGATGATCGAAATTCGTTCGTTTGGCAAAACAAAATCCTTTTAAAGGGTCTAATACCGTCTAATGAGTTAAGAAAAAATATTTTGGCAAAAAACAACCCTTCAGCAATCTCGGCACGCATTATTCGAAGGCGTTTGGTAGAAGAAAAGTTGCACGGAAGGATAGCAAGGAAGGTGCCTATGTTGAAACGGTGTCATAGGCAAGCCCGGCTTGCATTTGCAAGAAGATATGAAAACTGGACAATCAGACAGTGGAAAAACGTTCTTTTTTCTGACGAGACAAAAATAAATAGGGTATGTTCTGATGGCAAACGATATGTAAGATGGCCTTCAAATAAAGCATTCGACCCAAAGTACACAAAAGTGACTTTAAAGCATGGCGGGGAAATGTAAAAATTTGGGATGTTTTTCTGGACATGGTGTTGGACCTGTTAGGCTGATAGAAGGAAACATGGATCAATTTCAATACAAAAACATACTGGAAGAAACAATGTTACCATATGCTGAAGGCGTGCTTCCGGTTATTTGGACATTCCAGCATGACAATGATCCCAAGCATACTGCACGTACCGTTAAGGAATTCCTCACATCGCAATCAGTTTCTGTCTTAAGATTGGCCAGCCACAGCCCCGATCTTAACCCCATAGAGCATCTTTGGTGCGAAGTCAAGAAAAAGGGTTCAAATCGACAGTGTGGCAATTTAAGAGAACTGTATGACGTATTCTTAGAAGAATGGAACTCTATCTCTCTTGCGAAATGTCAAAAATTGATAGATTCAATGCCTCGCCGGTGTAAGGCAGTAATAAAAAGCCGTGGACATGCTACTAACTATTAATTTTAGTTAAAAATGTATTAAATTCTTTTTTTTCTGTACAAACTTCACGTTAGTGTGATTTAGTTAATCTAAGTTTCAAATAAAAAACTTTCAAGCAGTTCAATAAATCGTTCTTAATTATTTGTCCAGCTTCATTACTATTTTAATTTGTTACTAAAGAGAATAAAACAAAATTTGTAAAAAAATGTCAGCAATTTTATTATTTATTCTTAATCCCCGTTTGCTCTATTCATGTGGCTATTTCATAACGTAACTAGTTACTTCTAAGAAGGAACCACGACTACACATGACATGATTTAGTTAAAAATAATCTGGAACTTCAAATCGTTCTTAATTACATGACCACCACTGTATGTAAACTGCGTGATAATACAATAATCTAATAGTGACATCCTGGTAAACCGGTCAGCATCGTCTCCGTAGGACGGAACTCTTCAACGGTAATAGCATCGACTTGAAATTTGGTATGAACATGTAGTTTGGGTGACAATGCTAGTACAGTCAACAAAAAGTACAGTCAGCAAAAAAAAGGTTGTATTAAAAATTTTTTTTTTATGGTTTGGTTATTACTGTCTATACTGTCTCACCTTGGGATACCGGATCTCGTGGTGCTGCGTGTACTGGTATTCCACGGAGCCGGGCACGCCGTAGTGCGGCACGCGCATGACGCGCACGTTCGTGTCGTCAAACGTCACGTACGCTAAATGGTCACCGTCCGCCGAGAACCACATGGCGTTATTGGTGCCGAATACCTCCTCTGAAATTAGAGACAAATTTTGCAGGTTTAATTATTATATTTTTTCAAATTATACTAAAACTAGAATACCTTTTCGTTAAAACCTTTTTTACCCACGACGGAATGGAGAAGATGAAGATGTATGTTGTTGAGTGAGAGGTTGTTTGTTTGTTTGTGTGTGCGAAAACGAATGTTCCCATTAATAGCCAGAATGGTAAGGGCGATTTATTTTCGGTTTTTAATACAAGCTTTTTTGCTGTCTGTACTTTTTGTTGACTGTACTTGTATTGGCATCCAAAGTAGGTACTTGTACAGATCGCACTCCTAGATCAAAGTATTTCAACTCAAACAATGTACTCTTTTAATTTGGACTTATTTTAAAGAAATTGAATGAAGTCAATAAGTCAGGTGACCCGTACGCTCGTTTGCCCTTTCTTATAAAAAAAATCTTAATGAGGTAAATCTATATTCTCTTGATCTATATACTTTTGATCTAGGTATGCGATATGTAATACCAAGTTGCAAGTCAATCTGACCATTGGATGTGAATCAAAGTTGACTTATAACATTTCAAAATGTTGAGAAATAAAAGCTTACAAGTAAAAAGTACTTATTACTTGTGCCGCGAATGGAATCCGGTTACTCATTAATCCATGATGCGTAATTTTCCATTCTTAAACACTAACACAAGCAATTAGCATACACTGCAAAACTTTTAACGCGGTCTAGAAACAACAACTTTACAAATTATTAGTATTACGAATCACTTATGTCTAGCGCCATCTATTTATAAGATAATTCGTAAAGGGAAAACCGTAAAAATAAGTATAAAAATTGCAAAACATGTAAAGTTCGAATTAGTTAGTTTTACCAAGGTTAATTAATTATATTAAACATAATATATTAAGTATGTATTTGTATTTGATCGTGTTGTCTTTAATCGGTTTTATCTACCTGTGATCATGACACTGGTAGATGTGTCGAAATATCGGTAGTTCCTTAAAAGTAATCAAACCACAGTCTAGGCTACACCCGCAGAAAATATCTCCTTGGAGAGCAAAATGTCGATTTAAGGAACATAGTGATATTGTTAAGTTCAAAAAAGCCTTAATATAATGATTTCAAATACACCTGTGACCATTCAACATGCTTATTATCCTGCACTTTAGGTTTATATTTCTTCATACAAACTGTAACTACTTTCTGGTAGGTACCTAATATATGTTTTATAACTAGAGCGATCAAGGTTTGCCGCGCGAGTATGTTTGCCCCTACTCAAGAGCTTAGTTTTCCTGTTATGGTTATGACTACTTAATTCAAAGATTACTAAACAAAACACTGATTTTCGGTACGATGCGCAAACACAATTCTCACCGCTTGTCAAAAACTAGACGCTAGTTTAAATTTCGGCAATCGGTATTTTACAAGCTTTTATTTAGTTTCACCTGTCCCGTTGTCTGTCTGTAGTCAAATCTTGCAAGTAGGTATAATTTGACCAACTTCTAGTAGTCAGATTGACTTGAAATTTGGAATACTTATATAAATCGCGTGACAATACAATAATCTGGTAGTGACAACCCGGTAGTCCAGCCAAGATCGTCTCCTCAGGACGGAACTCTTCAACGGTTAATAGCATCGACTTGAAATTTTGGATGCAAATGTAGTTTGGGTGAGAATGTAGGTACTGTCAACAAAAAGTACAGTCAGCAAAAAAAGCTTTTATTAAAAATGTTTTTTTTATGGTTAGGTAATTTTTTACGGCTGTAGTTTAGGCCGAGTGTAGTGTAATCGGTATTCAACACACATTTTTATAAACAAAACTTGGAGTGATCGCTAGTGTACAAGAACAGGCATCGATAATACGGTATTTGACTATTTTGTATATGTGTTATAAATAAAACTACACAATGCCTGTTATCGAATAGAAAACAATTTTTAAGCTACCTTTACAAATAAAAAGTTATAAAGGTTTGAAATTCAAGTTTAGACAGAGAAAGACATACTGGCATGTGACGTCACACGCCAGTACCGCCATACTTGCTGCATAGAGAAAAGCGTTTGAGAAAGAGACAGGTATAATAGATTTTTCAAAAAATCACTATAAATCCAATTTTCAACCGATTTAAATTTTCTCTTCGCTAAACACTATCTGTATATCTTTATTTTCATAATAATATTAAGATATGGCAAAATCAGGAGTTGTCAAATACCGTATTGAGTTTATTGATATATAGGGATAGGGTTTTAGTCTTTAAGGTATTTATTGTATGGGGCTTGTTGCCTGAAATAAATGGTTTATTATTATTATTATTAGTATAAAATTTTGCTCCCTGGATTCCTTTGTCTGGTCCTTAGCATTTTGTCAACTCGCAACTTTTCTATAAACATTAACTTACCTTCATAGACCCAGTCAGGTATTCCATTGTAGATGACATTGAGCTCTCCGTTCGTAGTAATTTGCACAGCATCTTCAGTAAGATTTGTTTGATAGTAGATGTTGTTAAGGTACACAAAAGCGAGACTAGTGCCAGATGGACCCCACACGAAGTTCTGAAGGAAACCTTCAGTTGAACGAACTGTGGCGGGGAAAATGTCTCTCGTCTCTCCGGTAATGACGTCGAATGCGGTGTATCTGGCCAGGAAACTGTATCTGTAGACCTGTAATTGAAAATAAACAGTTGCTTAGAGCTAAATAATATTTAGCCAATATGCCTGTGAGACCTAGCCTAACGACATCGATTGATTGATTGATCATTTCAAGTAAAGAAACTCCTATCGAATTTATGATTAAGTACCTTCAATATTACACTGTTGAAAAAAAAACATTTAGCCTGGATTAGAGATAACCGATGCATAATTTTTTATAATACATAACCCTAAGTTAGTAGTAAACTTGCAATAAAAATAATAGTTTACTCTAGACTGCGCCAGTAAACAGTGTTATGTTTAAAACCACTCGCTTATTAAAACGTTAGTCTTCTGTTTCATTTTTATGATGTTTTTATTTTATAAACGCCCTTCATTTCAAGCAATGCTTTTTCTAAATTTAATTTGACAAGTATTTCAATATTGAAATATTAAAAGTAAAAAATATCTATAATGATTACAAGACACACTAACTACACTTGTATCTCTATTGTGGCATACTACCGGCAATGAGCCTACTTACGAGCCACTTGCGTCAATACGCTACATTACGAGTATTTACAATAGATAAATATCGCATTCATCGTAATTAGTATCATAAACTAAAATAACTTTAATTTTATTAGAAAACAATTGAAGTAAGGCGAAATTTAAGAGACGTAAAATCAATTACACGATATTTTCAGAAAAGTCTGACAACTGGAGAGTCTTCCGCCATGTATTTCAATTACAGACATTTAAAACATAACCCTCGCCACCGAGTAACCGAGTAAAACAGCGTTTCAGAAATTATAGGTACAGCGCAGTGCCTGCACCCTGAAAACTAATTGAATTTCAGAAGTGAAAATAAAAAGTACAAGGTAACTTGTAATAGCCCAGTGACCTAACAAGAACGCGACCTAGATCGCGAAGTGTTTTCACAATCAGTTTTCAATCTTATTGAAAACCAGTGTCTCTTTTCATAATTGAAAGATAAATAATGTGACAAAGAGATTGATATTTCATACTTTACATAAACGTTTCACGTTCGACATTACCTTGATTTTTTGAAGTTAGAATGTTTATTGTTCCATTGTCAGGCCTTTTGTGTAGGAATCATAAATGATTACTAACACACTAACGCTAAAATATCAATAGCGTCTTGAGACAGTGCGACATATTGGTATCGATTTATTTTTTATTCGTTCCGGATGTGCTTGAGTACTGCTCAATGTCACGTAAAAGAAAACCCGTCACTAGCAAGTTTAAAACAGTTGTTCGTTTAGTGCTGATGAGATCTCTTACTGTATAAAAATATAAGCGCAAACAGAGATAAGGTAATAAGTATACAGGTGTATCTAACATTTGTATCGGTCAGTATGGGAAAGTCTAAATCTATAACACATACGAAGATCTGTTCTTGGGAACCATGTCATTGATTTTAGTGACAAGAAAACCTGCATTCATACATTTTTTTTAAAACTTGTAGACCGAAGCTCGGGAATCGAACCCAGATGTTTAGAAAAATAACTTACATTAATAAAAAACATGAAATACAATGCATTTTATTCATTCTAGATATCGTGTCTCATAGTAACATGTATTGCTTATGAGCTACACTACCGATATCCGAATAGAAATAATAATTATGTTTTATTTTTCAAAACGACCGGGTTCGATTCCCTAACTGAGTGGAGGTAATAGTTTTTTTTAATGTATGAATGCAGTTATTCTTCTTACTAAAATCGATGACATGATTTCTGAGAAAAGATTTTCGTGTCTTATAGTTTCAGACTTTCCCTTACAATACACCCTGTATAGTAATTGTTTAAAACAGTAATCCCTGCCATGAAAGGCAGTAATGCATCGCCAGATTTCTTTACAACACAGTTGCCAAAACGGAGATATTACGCGGAAGTCTTACAGAGATAGTTGCCAAGCTAGTTTACACATGCAACGTCTATCTGAGCCTGATCTCAATGCCGACAAAATGCTTTTAAGCAAGAGTTTTGCTCGCAACAAAAAATCACTATCATAATAAGACAAACGTGAGTTAAAGCCCTGGGCATGCATTTTACGAGTACACACATTCAAAAACCAAAATTGCTTAACTAGTACTAAAATCTGTTCGCGATAGAACGCCATATCGTTACAAGCTCTAACATAGTTTGCGTCCCAAATAGAGAACCAGCTGTATGATGATCGAAATCTGTGATATTTTAACCCGTAGTAAAGCACAATTTATACCGCGAGCGGAGCACACTCATTAATGACTTAGTTTTTAATACTTACATAGACTAACTTCATAGAGGTCCGGTGTAAGTACTGTCATGCAGCCGATCGTTGTACGTTAAACTAAGTCATTAATGAGCCCGCTCCGCTCGCGGTGGAAACCGGGCTTTATATGGTTTGATCAGCCCCCTAAAATTACAGATGCTACAATTTGACAAAATTGTAACATTCTACTAAGAGAAACTTAACAATTTTGTCGAATTGTAGCACTTGTAACTTCTGTGGTACCTACAGGGACCAGATCGGCTATAAACAAAAGCCTTGTGCCTAAGAACAAAAGACTCACCGGTACAACGTTGTGTGCTAACGTCACTTGAGTCCGATCTGGTGACAGCTCGGTGAAGCGAGAAGATTGCTGGAGGATCTGCGAAAAACAATAGATCATTATTTATTTTACTGGCCAGTATCAAAAATGATAATCAACATTGTAAATTTGAATTTAGAAAAAGGGATTCATCACGTAAATTTTAGTTGAATACACGTTGCAAGTAAGTTCCTCACAAAGGAAACACTAATTAATCTGATGTATACTCGTACTAGCTCGCGTACGTAGTAGTAGTAGTAGTAGCCGTGGTGGCCTAGTAGGGTTATAGCACGCAGCACGGAATGCTGAGGGCCTGTGTTCGATACCCAGTGCTGGTCTCTTTTTCTGGTTTTTCTGTGCATCCATGTCTCAGTTTGTATTTACGATATGGTTTCACGGGATACCCGTAAAAGTAACAAATTTGGAGTTGAAATAAAAAATACAAAAAGACTCTAAAAAATAAATCATAATTTGATTTCGTTCCCTTTCAATGAGATCTATTTAAATTTCAAAACCTAGAAACATTATACATCTTAGATCACTTCGTTAATTAAGTACCTAGGTAATCTTTCAACGGGGACCGTCCTTTGGGACGTCGTTGCCATGTCACGGCTAAGAAACCAGTTCTGCCACTGCTTCGAAGGTTTGTTACATAAAATTGTTGTAAGTATTATAGTAAGAATACGAGGATAACAGAAAACTAAGTGTGTCAACGACTGACTCAGTGAATTTTATGTGTGTGAATTTTAAAACTAATCAAAGCGCTGACCAATTTCAACCACATAAGACTTACTTCAAATGTTTTGACTATCCGAATTTGAAACTGAATCAAGAAAACTCAACTCACTTACTCAATCAAGTAATTTTGTCATTTTTCTGGGACGTATGTCTTATGTTTATCACACCAGGCCTTAAGATAATTTAAACAACTGGCTATCACAATTGGTGACCAGAAGGGTAGGAGCTAACTCTCTCAACAAATAAGTAAATATTATTCGACAACAGAACTCTGCCAGCCTTCTAGCCAAAATGCCATGGGGAGCTTTAATTAGATTTAGTTTAGTTTGAAGTAGCTATTAATGGAGTTTATGTCTAAAATTAAACGTGTTATAAACTTAAACCCTATTAATGATGTCATGTGTACATACCTGGGAAGTGTTTGAGATAAGGATAGTTGTGCTGTCGGAGTCGAGATCATAGATCACCAGATCACCGTTGTCATTACGGAAAATGATTTCACTTCCTGTAATCATCGGGTGTCAATTAAGCATCAGAAAGTCAACTATTTACTGAGTCTTTTATTTTTTTACGTAAATATCCACAGAAACAATCGCTATGACTCAAAACAATCAACTTTTCCAGAAGTCTCATTCATGGTTTTAGAAATAGCAATAGATGATGTAATAATATATTCAATTGTATAATCACCAAGTTTGTTTATTTCACGCAGAACTAGTTGTGTAGGCTATCCAGGGTCTTATTTTCCAGAACGATAGCAGTCATTAGTAATTTTCTTATAGAAAATAATACTATATAAAAACTGCTGCTGTTATGTTTGTCAATTGTGTTTGTTACTTATTTTGTACAATAAAGAGTTTACATACATACATACATACTATATCGTTTGGAATACTAGCCCCTTTGAACCAAGTTCAATATCATTACCTGACGTCCATGTTCCGTTGAAGGATGGGGCAGCAAATACCCCACTGATGACATCTTCCAGGTCAATCGGGATGGGTCCTGGCTCCGGTCCAGGCCCAGGCGGTTCGGTCGTTGGTACAGTAGGCGCTGGAGTCGTCGGGTCCACTGTCGGAATTATAGGAGCCTGCGTAGTCACTACTGTTGTCGGTGCATCAGTGGAGACAATTGGCGAAGACTCGCCTCCTTCATTCCCAGACAGAACTACTACTAAAGTAACAACTACAGCGATCACGGCAACCATCGCGACGAAGCCGATTATATACGTCAACTTCTTCTTCTTTGCAGTGGCTACCAGGACCTGGGAAAAAGGTCCTCACTTGCTTAACAGTTTCACACACTAGATTACTATAGCATTTTATTGGATTGTTTGTTTTCAAGTGCTCGACTGTCTAGGTTGAGCGCACTCTACTCAATGACTGTCGGCGTCGTATCACGCCTCTCGGATTCGGTTATTACCCGCCCGTAGTATTTTCAGGGTTATCTTTTAAGGTTATCATCTCAAATCGAAGCGTGGGTAAGCCCGTTTTAATGAGATCACCGGCAACAATAATTTAGGGTAAATTATTTCATTTATGCTCTTTAGGCTGTGCCATAAAAGTCTATTTTGCATTTAATGTATGATGTGAGATAATTTTATTTAAGTACAAATAATTGCTAGTACTTTTTTGTAGTTCCTTTTAAAAGTAATCGAATAATATTTTTAAGTAATTAGTAATTACGCCTCAATTGGGTATCGTTTAAACCAGTTTAAAGGTACTTATGAGAACTTAAATTCAACTTAAGTTTTAAAACGGCGACAACATTAAAATCTATGAACAGTCGAATATATTGAATCATGACCCAGGGTGCAATGGAACCTTTTAATAATCAATGTCAATGTCAACATGACATTAGTAGCACAAAGGTTGCACCCTGGGTTATGATTCAATTTGTTCGACTGTACGCTCTTAGTGCTAATTTTTTTTTTGTTTCTAGTGTCTGTCTAAAGACTTTCTTTGAGCGTTTTATTTTCTTTATAATATTACATCAACCAATAAATATCATTGTCTATAGTTAAATACTAAAACGGGAGTTATCACGTTAGTAATATTTACCTTGACGTTTCGACCACATTGCAGTGGCCGTGGTCACGATTAGACTGCAATGTGGTCGAAACGTCGAGGTAAATACTAGGTACTATCGTGATAAGTCCGGTTATAGTACCTATATATATAACTATGAGTAAAATTCAAGTAAGCTTAAAGCATTATCTCATTGTCTATGTTGGGTAGGTATGTTATTTAGAATTGATTAGAGGTATAAACCAGTTTAATTATTAAACTCAATATACTTATTTTCTAAATTACCTGGTCGCTGGTGCCCATTTCCATCGTAGAGTTACTGCTTTCTTGAGCCATGGTGAGGTATGTTTTTCACCTGCAATAATTTACATATCAACATTAAACTAGCTAAATCAAACGAAAAATTTGATTACTTATATCGAAACAGAATCGATGTGCATGATCATGTATTAAGCAAAAGTTAGACCGTCAATAAATGTCGTGAAAGTTGCATTACATTGCGAGGCCGTAGAGCGAACGAGTACGAAGTGGTTAATCGAGCACCGCAATGTAATGCAACTTGCATGAATGACTTTTCTTGCAAGTCTAAACCGGGCTTAATAGTCAGTAGCCATAACAAACAGCTTAAAAATGATACAGATAAAAAAGAAACATTTTTTTTACATGATCCTATGTAGATTCGTTTGTGAAACGATTCCCTCAAGTTCAGAACGCTACTTTACAAAGTCCTATACTTAATAGATAACACAATTTAACTTGATGGAAATATTTACATTTTAGTTCACAAGTCTCGGTTTGCATTTTTCCTGTTCAAACGAACCCATCTCAAAATATCACACCAAATTAGTGTTAAACTGACTCATAATATTGACTACTGAATACTAAACATAATTTGAACTGTCAGTCAACGCTGTCATTAACATTTATAAACAAACAATATGGTAATTGCAGCTCATTGGCCTCAGTCTTGTAGGTTCGTGAAAAACTATCAATCCTTGTTCTAAGAAGGCACTTTTATCATTAATCTTGCTTTGATACTTGATACAAATTAAAAAAAACGATAATTTTGACTACGCTTTGACCAAATGCAATGGCAAATATACCTATTCTACAAAGCAAGTAACGCCTGATTTAAATGATGATGTCTAGTCAGTCTGTCAGGATATCCAGGATAAATTAGGATGTGAGAAGTTTTTCAAATCCTAATCTAGCCTAATTTCCACCATTTTTAGATTAAGAAACATCCATGGAACACATATTTTCTGTACGAGTTTGGAAATAAATAAACAAATTTTTAAAAAAATATAAATGACTACGGGCATATTCCCTTTTATTACGTATCATGTTTTTTTCACCAAGTTTTAAGGGCATAATGTTCATGTCTGCATAGCTCATGTTCCAAAGCATAACTTTAGTAATTTCATACATTTTCTATAAGCTTCAGTTCAGCTGACACGTGGAGTGTTCCCGTGTGATGAGGCTTTAAATATTATAACAGTTCAAGCCAGTTTATTACAGGGTTAAAGAGATCTAGGTCAAAGCGAGTATTACAGATATCAAGCCCTATTTAGAAACACGCCCTGTCAAAATAAAATATATAAAAGCAAAGCCAACGAGACGAGATACATCATCACGAATCATCTTCATTTTTGTCTGATAACGCAAGACCGGCAGATTGCTGATTTGGGACCATTTCGTGACATGCATACTTAACAATTTTTTTTTATTTCATTTTTTTTATTATTATTTTCTTTATTTTTCTTTAATTCTTAGGTTTAGGTTTTTATAATAGTTATAAAAAGTAAAATACAGAAAAGTACACACAAAATAAAAATATTATAAAAACCTGGTTAGGTTACGCCGCCGGTAACGGGGCAGGGCCCAAGCTACCGGTGGTCAGGGCCGCAGAGTGAGGAACCTCCGGACGATGCATGCCGTGTCCAGAAGTACCGCCTTCTGTATCTGGCCCTTGATCAAGCCATCTAGCGAGAGTCTCTTGAGATGTTGGTCGAGACTCTTCGCTATTAGACCGTTTGCCGAAACGACTATCGGGACAATGAACATCGAGTCGACATCCCACATAGCAGTCACCTCGTGAGCCAAGTCAAGGTACTTGCTGAGTTTTTCCTTCTCGGCCTTCACGAGGTTCTCGTCCTGCGTGATGGTGATGTCGACGAGCACTGCCTGGCGGTTTGATCGATCTGTCAGCACGATATCAGGCTTATTGGCTACAATAGTCCTGTCCGTGATGACAGATCGATCCCAATAGAGCGTGGCACGACCATATTCGAGAACTGGCGCAGGGACATACCTATAATACGGCACCTCAGAGTCTACAAGGTCGTATCGAAGAGCAAGTTGCTGGTGGATAATCCTGGCTACTAAGTTATGTCTGTGCAAATACTCACCGTTAGCAAGATGAGAACAACCGGAGATAATATGCCTGAGTAACTCCCCAGGACGGCGGCATGCCCGACAAATGTCGACCGTACCGTCCTTCAGGATATACCTCCGGTAGTTGTTCGTCATGATAACTTCGTCAGCAATTGCACACACAAAACCCTCGGTTTCCCCAAAGAGGTCCCCGAAACGTAGCCAGGTCACCGACGCGAGAAGGTCAATTATATTTTTATTGTTATTCTTATCCATGTCACGTCAAGTCATGTCATGTCACGAATAAATGTTTTCTTTCTTTCTGTCTCTCTTTGATACGTCATTATTACCATATCGCTCCTTTTCTGTCTCATGACATAATTAATCTCGTCTCGTTGGCTTTGCTTTGTATACTCGTACCTACATACAGTCACGAGCGTTAATTTGAGACCCATTTCGAGAAATAATGCTTTGAATTATGATACAAAATGACAGATATTCGATCTTAAGTGAGTCCCAAATTAACGCTCGTGACTGTACTGTACTTCGTTAAGTTTCTTGCTGAATTGTTACCAAAATAATTTTTAGTAACGTAACAGTATTTTTTTTGACGTTCATAAGAAAAAGAGAGAAAGAGAGAGATTTATTGACACATATTTGATACACATTGTAAAATACATTGAGGAGACATACATAAGAGCTTGTTGTAGCCTAAATTGAATAAATACATTTTGACTTTGACTTTATAATATTTAGATAATATATAAACAGAGCCAAAGACCGGTCTGAGTGGAGAGCCTTGGGGGAGGCCTATGTCCAGCAGTGGACGTCTTTCAGCTGACATGATGATGATGATATAAACAGAGTCCTGTCTAAATGCTCATCATCAGCAGTTGTTGGAACTACTCTCTCTAGTAAACTCTTTCAAAAAAAGTCAAAGTCGAAATATCTTTATTCAATTTAGGCTATAACAAGCATTTTGAATGTCAAAAAAAAATCTACCACCGGTTCGGAAAAACCTCTGTTGAGAAGAATCCGGCAAGAAACTCAACGAGGTACATATTTTTATTGATAAAGAAAGCCGTAGCATTGTAGGTATAGAGGTTCCTTTTGTGGCGTGAACAAATAGCGTCGCATTCGACGTCGACTCCTAACTAATAATAATTTAAAATCTTAAGCAATCGATTACCGACGTAATGTACGGGGATTTTACAAATACAGTAATGCACTTCACGTGACAATTTCACATGGTTATATCAAGTACCTATAGGTAGCTACAATTCGTTTCTCTGTTGAATTACAGACTAGATTTGTTGATGAGCCACAATATTTGTGATGACAATAATCTAAAATCTATTCGATATTACTGCCGAAGACCAATTTTTTGCCGAATTACATAAAGAAGAATAAAGAAATTTCATCCTTCTCAGAGAGCGCAGTAAAATGCTTTGATCCTAGCACAGTATGAACCAGTGTTTGATCAAGAAACAACAAGTTGAATTTACATTATCACGTACTGTCAGGAATGCTGGAAATTTTCTCAAATTACTTGACATCTAGGCACCTGTCAATTCGGTGTGTTGTTTGTAGATGATTTACTGTTCTGTACTGTGATCCTGGCAACCTAATGTTATTATCCGGATAGAATTTTATCGACCGGCTATCAAGTTGTAATTATGTTATCTATGTATATCATCCAGTATCTAACAAATTTATCGTAGGATAATATTGATGCCGTAAAGTAATTTACTTTTAATACTCACTATTTATCCTAATCTATATCGATGGTGGAAGTCTCAATTGACGTAAGGGACAAAATGCTACTTTCCAGGAGAGCGAAAATAAGTTTTTGGTAATTTTCAAACCCTCACAGCATTGTTAATGTTTAACTTAGCAGGACGTTATAATTACGTAAAATCTTGAATTTTCTTGCTTTTCAACGTGAAACTATAGACATTTTCGTAAAAAGCTTAATAAGAAAAATAGCTGTCCTTACGCCCTTGACATACGGGTGTCATAGCCCCTTACACCTATAAACCGTAAATAAATAAATAATGTAGTAACCGATTTTTGGTCTTATAGGACATTTTATATTTTATTTGCTACATATTTGGACGTAAGTTCCTGTAGAATAAATTAAAAAAAATAGTGAATTAACTCAAAGAACCACTTTAATTATTAAAATAACACGCAAAAGCCATAATTTTGTACGTCCCCTTAAAAAATATGTAATTTGTAACATTTTCTTTAAATGGACATTATAAGTTAAAAGTTAAATAAAACTCAAATAAATTTTATAACGTTTTAAACTTTCGTGATTCTCACTCATAGTCAAAATACCATCAACGGGACTTATCACGCTAACTTCGGCAACATTGCAGTGGCCGTGGTCACGAGTGGACTGAAGTGTGGGGTGTCAAGTCTGCCTAGCAGCGCGAGTCCTTCGAACTACCCGCACTTGATCACTAATAGTACCAGCACTCGTATCACGAACTACCCGCAATTGGTGATTTTTATTTGTCACCCCATCACACCGACTCACAACACTCATCCCGACGTCGACACTTATTAATAACAGGATTCCACGAAGATGAAAGCTTATATCCATCGTCCCGGTTGACATTTTTATGCTTTTTTATTTCAACTGCTTCACGTACCATTCTTGAGTAGAAATGACGTTCCGTGGACAGAATTTTGGGATTGTGAAGCTCAATCCAGTGGTTTGGTCCTGACTCCAACAAATGCTCGGCTATGGCTGACTTGTTTGTTTATAGCTGAGAGGGTCAAGGAAGATATTGCAGCTGTTAAAAATCGCCAAGTAAATAAGTTTTTATCCCGGAAAATAGCATAGTTCCGGGGGTAGCGATAAACGAACTGATGATGTTGTTGATGACGATGATGATGAAATGATTTTCACTACCACCACTGGCGTACTAACTCTGCTTGCTTGCATTATTGCTTACATGCTTGCTTGCTTGTTTGCATGCTTGCTTGCATGTTTGATTGCATGCTTGCTTGCACTATTTCTTGCACATTTGGGAGTATTCTTGCTTGATTTGTTGTTTGCATGCATGCTTGCCTTCTGGCTTCACGCTTGCTTGCATGCATGCTTGCACTATTTATGCTTCCTCTAACACACTGATTGCAGCTGTGAGGGAGTGGGACGCCAGCCCGCTTCATGAGCGCTGGAGGAGATAACCATAGACCGGCATCGCGGGATCGGGGTAACCCGCGATGTTCATCTAACCCAGGCCGATAAAATTGCATGTTTGTTGATTTGATTGACAAAATTACATGCTCACTTGCAAGCCTGCTTAGGTGGTTGCTTACATGCTTGCTTGCTTGCTTGCATGCTTGCTTGCATGCTTTCTTGCACGCTTGCTTGCACTATTTCTTGCACATTTGGGAGTATGCTTGCTTGAGTTGTTGTTTCAATCACTAAAAGTTCTAAAAACCATCCGTTTTGATGCCTCCTACGACTTAACATTAACAAGGTATTTAATGAACTAAAAGAAGCAAGCAAGGTATTTTACTTTAAGTTACACCCATAAAGTAACCTCAATTTTTAAAATGTCTGTTTGTTACTGTCCCTTACGACTAACAATTTACTCTAGTTTTAGCTTTTGATGTCCCTTACGCCCATAAGAGTATTCCTTATTTTATAAGTTGCTGTTGTTTAATGCCCCTTACGACGTACCAATTACACCTTTTTTAAAATGTCTGTTTGCTACTGCCCTTACGACCGACAATTTACTCTAGCTCTTGCTTTTTATACCCTTACGCCCATAAAAGTATTTATTATTTTATAAATTGCTGTTTTTTAATGTCCCTTACGACGTTCCGATTATACCATTTTTAACCCTCAACATACATAATTAATTATACAGGCCAATTATTATTATGTATGCATCATCATCTCGGCCTATATACGTCCCACTGCTGGGCACAGCCTTCCTTTATTAGGATCTGTCAGGACAGCTTAAAATAAACAAAGTAGCTAAGAGAAATTTACCTCAACATCCTTGACTGAAATTCCATTACGGAAATGTTAGCTCGACGTCAAGCCATTAGGGGATCCATCAACTTAATCTTCTTTTTTTGTTTTGCTTTGGCATCTTATAAAAAAATACGCGCGTTGACAAAAACAAACGTAGGCAATCAAATACGTCCTCCGTGTTTGACGTGTCTGACACGACTGACCGAATGTGCAATGCGCAAACGCTCGGCGCGTGGAAGGTAGGTAGACGCGTTAGTATTTTGATGTTAGGTACAAGAAATAGGTACAGGCGGTAAGGTTACGCCCAACAACTTCTTGCTTTTTTATCTTATTCGTTATAAAATGTTGGGGTGTAAAGGGCAATGAAACAATAATTGACCCATACGCCCTTTTATTATATTTGTTGGGTTTTTTTTTAACGACATGAGCCGAGTCGTAAAGGACATATGAGACTGCCACAGCCCCTTACGACCCAATATTAAAAAAATAATTTACATTTACGCCATTTTTCAGCTCAAATTTTTATATCATGTCCCTTAAGCTATTTTATTTTAAAATAATAAATGTTGATAACAGCAAAAGTAAGGGGCGTATCGTAACTTGAATACTACCTATCAAGTTGTAATTATGTTATCTATGTATATCATCCAGTATCTAACAAATTTATCGTAGGATAATATTGATGCCGTAAAGTAATTTACTTTTAATACTCACTATTTATCCTAATCTATATGTATTAAGAATTTTCGTTTTATGAATTTATTAAAACTACAGTGCGATTTCTTTGCTCGTTCGTTCATTATATATTTTATATGTTTTAGACTAGCTTGCTGCCACGGTGTCGCATCATTCGACTTCCGTATCATTGCTTTCATTTCATAACTAAGAAATAACCCAAGTAAATATGTATACTCATATGAAGTTAGACCTTTATCATTTCCCATGACGATAAATTTTAAAGTGGAATCCGAAATATTTCGCGTGACGTTCTTTGTCTTTTCACGTCGGAAAAGCTCTTGTCAGTGTTACGTGGTGCGCCAACAACTCTCCTTCCGAACCTTCATTCATTCTTATCTAGCCTCACCGTAGCGGAACATTACTGGCAGTTTGCCCATCTATTGTCTTTTACTGTATTATTTCATTACACGAATAATAAAAACAACATTCAATTGTTTTTAATATTACGCGGGAATATCGTACACCTTACGTCATGCATATTTGGCAACAGCAAGCCAGCATTGACAAAAAGGAGCTGTACTTTATTTTATTTTATTTTACTGTGAATTTTGATTTCATTGTTAAATATCGTGCTAATTATTATTTTAATAATGTTTATTTTTTTTAAACAATTTCATTAATTTAGACGACCAGATGGCCTAGTGGTTAGAGAACCTGACTACGAAGCTTGAGGTCCTGGGTTCGATTCCCGTGTCGGGGCAGATATTTGTATGAGAAATACGAATGTTTGTTCTCGGGTCTTGGGTGTTTACTATGTATTTAAGTATGTATCTATCTATATAATTACATTTATCCGTTGCTTAGTACCCATAACACAAGCTTTGCTAAGCTTACTTTGGGACTAGGTCAATTGGTGTGAATTGTCCCGTGATATTTTATTTATTTATTTAATTTTAAAGCTGTAATGAAGAATACTAACTATTTTTATGTAATCTTAAATGCATATATTTTTTTAATTATTATTGACAACTTTAATCCATTAAAAGAGTGTTATTATAGTACGCTCCTAATTTAAATTTGCTCAAAAGTAATTTGATATGTCATAGTATGTATTAGTGTGATAGAGTTATCATTTCGAAAATACAAACTGAGACATGGATGCACAGAAAAACCAGAAAAAGAGACCAGCGCTGGGAATCGAACCCAGGTCCTCAGCAACAGCCACAGGAATCTAGGCTCCTGTCCAGCGGTGGTGTAGAGGACCTGGGTTCGATTCCCAGCGCTGGTCTCTTTTTCTGGTTTTTCTGTGCATCCATGTCTCAATTTGTATTTTCGATATGGTTTCACGGGATACCCGTAAAAGTAACAAATTTGGAGTTGAAATAAAAAATACAAAAAGACTCCAAAAAACCAGTCAGGGTTATCATTATCAAAGTATAACTTTTTAACCAGCCATGAACGGCACGAAAACGTAATGAACTTCAATGACTATAACCCAGTTCTTAAAAAGGCAATTTGCCTTGTTTACTATATGTTTCAGTCACTCATTGCATTCAAAGTAAAAAAAAAAATATCTTTATTCAATTTAGGCTATAACAAGCACTTATGAATGTCAAAAAAAATCTACCACCGGTTCGGAAAAACCTCTGTTGAGAAGAATCCGGCAAGAAACTCAACGAGGTATATTTTTTGATAAAAAAAGCCGTAGAAGTAATTCTTCAAAAATTCTTCACCTAGATCCTATAAATAATCGAATATCGCGTCTGCGTTTATTGTTCTTCTTTTAAACTGAAACGACTTGATGCATTTTCATGAAACTTTGTGTGCAGATATTTTGGATTTCTGGAATAACAAATAGGATGCTTTTTATTCCGATGTATGCACGGGACTAGGACACATTTACACATTTGACATCTCAAAATCCAAACCGTTAATTTTTAAACTTGAAATCTCACATCACGAAATATTTTTTTGGAATCCTCATGAGAATTTAGAATAATCTTGGAATTTCAATTCATGACCAAATGCTACAGTCTTGGAAACTGAGTCACGTACCCGAAGGAAACCCTTTGTCTGTCAATTTCAAGGTAATTTCTTAGGCATTCATACTAATATTATAAATGTGGAAGTGTATCTGTTACCTCTTCACGCTCAAACCGTTAAACCGATTTATATGACTTTTGGTATAGTGATAGTTTTGAGTCCTGGGAAAGCACGTGGCATAGTTTTTCCTGGGAATTAGCATAGTTCCTGCGGGATAGTGTAAACGAATTATATTACGGTACAAACATGATATTTCCAGCGAAAAACCTACCTTGGTTCACGATTCTGTTCGTTCGACTTCAAAAAGAAGCGAAACCGCGAGTAAAAACCATCATAAATATAAAACAGCTGTCTTTTATGTGTTGGTATTGTTGCGCTCGAGTTACCTAATTCGTAAATTGTTGTCGTTACAAGGTAACGATTGTCAAAACTATTTATTTCTCAGTGAACTAAGTAGTGCGTAACCAAACATTATCACGTAACGGAAATTCGGAAATACGATTCAACTTAACGGTTCGGTGCGTGATCTACTTAATCAATTACGTAGCTAGAGAACACACAATGAGGAAAAACAAAACCATGATAAGTATACGTACCTAGCCTACCTATCATGGAAAATACCTTGCGAATTAGTGTTAATAATTATTATTAATAATTACAATAAATTGATTGGTTGAAACCGCGTGCGCCTAATTGATTGTTTGAAACCTCGTTTTCAGAGCAAGCCATTAATTATTATTATCATCATATAAGCTGTGTTGAGCAACGGCCTCTCCCATAGGCCGCCAGTTGCTGCGGTTGAAAGTGAACTGCATCCACCGTGAACCTGCGGCTTTAATCAGGTCATCCGTCCATCTTTGGTGGACGGCTGCTTGCCGATCCGCGGTCTCCATTCGAGAACTTTACTGCCCCAACGGCTATCTGTCCTCCGCGCCGTGTCCCTGCCTGTACTTATTCTGACGAAAACATACTTTACTGTCTCTTTCCAGCATCTTTCTGCACATTTTTTGGAAAAGGGGAACTTTACACTTTTCCGGGACAAAAAGTAGCCTTTTAGTAATTACTTAGTGATAACGTATCTTTCTTCTAGATAGATAATAGTATAAAGTATTTAAATGTTACTCAAATAATTAGGACCCCTCTAGATACCTCATTTTGTTAAAATCTATCAGATCAATCACCTTAAAATGAGTTTCCAGATACATACATAATAATACTATGCAACGTGTATCTACTCTCTGGACAATGATCAAAATCCCGAGTAGAGTTCCTTCTCTTGAATGTTCTAATATTATTGTTAACTAGCTTTTGCCCGCGGCTTCGCCCGCGTGGAATTAGGTTATCGCGCGCTGTTCCCTCGGGAACTGTGCATTTTTCCGGGATAAAAAGTTGCGTATTCACTCTCTGGCCCATAAACCATCTCTATGGCAAAAATCACGTCGATCCGTTGCTCCGTTTCGACGTGAAAGACGGACAAACATACAAACACACACACACTTTCGCATTTATAATATAAGTATGGATTATCTCATAGGATTAATATGTAAAGAAAAAATATTTACAAAATAAAATTAACGTACTCGTATGATCTGAAGTTTAAATCATAAATCAGTAATTTCTCCATTACTTAATACTACTGATATTGTCATGTACTGTGTACTACCGTACTGTGGCAAACGCACTACACACAAAGACAATGTACTTTTGCACCAACTGAATCGTGACCCACTATGGAACCTTTTCGTACAAAAAGTCATAGTAAAATCGCATTGCTTGACAAAGGAATTCATTTATTTATTATTATTTATTATGACACTTACTGTGAGGCCAGTCTACGTTGGGTGAGGAATCAAATGGAAGATGAAGAGCAATGCAGATGTTAGAAAAACCCCAATCAACATGTTCTATTCATGTTTATCCAAGGGGTAGAAATACGTTGTATGTGCAAACATACATACTCACACTCCTTAAACGTAAGGCTCCTTTCTGCAGTAGGTACTCTAGTAAAAAGTATTTAAACAAGATACTTACCAGACTAAAATACACAAAACGACACAGGCTACGGCCAACTCCTGGCCGCACTGAACTTTTTATTAGGTAGAATTAGATTAAGATTGTATTATCAAGTTATCTGATAAATTAAACCTTAAGCAATGTAATCAGTGGCAATAATGAGATAAATGTAAATGCAAATAACTAATCAACGTCATGGTTGTTTAAAAATGAATTATTTTACAGAATTTATGCGTTATCCATAACAGATAAATAGATATCTTTTTCAGACATAGGTTTAGTTTGGATACCTACTGTACTATACATTATAATTGCTGCTAAACATCAAATGTAATATCTGTTCCTCAACTTGAATTATAACTTTTTGTTGTTTTAATAATTTTTTAAGAGACCGTATCGTATGCGAACAATAATTGTCAAGAAATACAAAAATATTAACACGAACACACGCATACACCTATACCGCTGTCATCCTTTTTAATAGTAATCAATCAGTCCTTTATTTGCTCAAACATGGTACAAAGGAGATGGTTTAAATGTATACATTTTATAGTGCGACATGTTTTGTCAGAAAGACATGCAAAGTATTTTAAAGTTGTGTGTAGCGCGACCCCTTCCGATATAATAAAAGATGTAGCGACCCCCGGGTGGGTACCTGCACTAATAGTTATTTTTATTTTATAAAAATATATCCATACTAATAGTCAAAATACCGTAACGGGACTTATCACGCTATTTTTACACGAGTAATATTTACCTCGACGTTTCGGCAACGTTACAACTCGTGACCACGGCAACTGTAACGAAGCCTGTGGCGAAGTCGCAGGCAAAAGCTAGTATTTATTAAGCTTACACAACAATAATGCGAGTGTTTTGAAGTAACTGTCTTAATTATATAAATAAATATCATGGAACAATTGACATCAATTGACCCAGTTCCTAACCAAGGAAAGTTTGTATTATAATACTAGGCAACGAATAAACATACTTATATAGATAAACACATACTTAAATACATATTAAACGTCCAAGACCCGAGAACAAACATTCGTATTATTGATGCAAATATTTGCCCCGGCCAGGGACCGAACCCGGGACCTCAAGCTTCGTAGTCAGGTTCTCTAACTACTTGGCTATCCGCTCGTCATCGTCGTCGTCGTATACTTAAGTCTTTACTATGACCCCCTAAAATGTTTTACGCCCTCATAGTTCAAAACACAATCTGCCTACCACTACATGAAGATATTATTTTCAACGCAACGGACTTAAGACCAGGCAATCGAAAATTATCCAACGGTAGCTTCATCTATACAATGCGCCTAAAAATATCGTTCATAGTAAGCAGTACAGAAAACACAGATATATAAAGATTTTTCAAGACAATGCTTTACTTACCTTCCTAACAATATTTAAAAATAAATAAGCAAAATCTATTGAGCAAGCCGTTGTGTATTTTCTACGTCAACATTTACGAATTGTCTCGGGCTCGTCAACTTCCCGAGCGGAGATATTAAACCGTAAATCCGTATCGACAACGTCTGGATGATCGTTGAGTTTCCCATCTCCCACCGTAATACAGTCCTTTCTAATTTCCCTCAACCCCCCCTCCCCCCCCTCTCACCATTTACTAAACCAAGACGTTGCCAGGAAAAACGAAATACAACAACGAATTAAGGGGCTGTTTCACCATCCATTGATTAGCGTTAACCGACGGTTAAATGTGATGCCGTCTCCGTCTATTCGAACAAAACAAATAGAGACGGCATCACACCTAACCGCCAGTTAACACTAATCAATGGATGGTGTAAGTGTTGATAAAATCAAAGAGGAACGCCATGATGATGGCGGTTTTTATTTCCGCTTCAGTATTTTTTACGTAGAAAAGGGAGTGCAAGCAAATTTTTAAAAAAGTGTAGGTAATTCAGTAGGCAAAATAAAAAATAGGCGTTTTGGTCAACCGGATAGCCCAGGGGTTAGCAAACCTGACAATGAAGCTTGAGGTCACGTGTTCAACTCTCGATCGGGGCAGATAATATGGTGTGAATAATAGGTAACTCCAGGATCCCAGGCGTGGAGAAATGGAGAGGAGGCGTATGTCCGAAGACGGACGAACTAAGGGCTGCTATGGATGGATGGATGGAATAGGTACCTACGAATATTTGTTCTTGGGTCTTGGATGTTTAGTATGTATTTTATTTATCTATATTATCCATTGCTTAGTAGGTACCCATAGTACAAGCTTTGCTTAGTTTGGGACTAGATCAATTGGTGTAAATTTTTCCCATATTTATACATACGACCAGATAGCTCAGTGCTTAGAGAACCTGACTACAAAGCTTGAAGTCCCGGGTTCGATTCCCGTTCGGGGCAGATATTTGTGTGAAGAATACGAATGTTTGTTCTCGGGTCTTGGACGTTTAATATGTATTTAAGTATGTATCTATCTATTTAAGTATGTTTATCCGTTGCCTAGTACCCATAACACGCTTTGCTTGCTTTGGGACTAGGCCAATTGGTGTCAAGTCTCCTGTGATATTTATTTATTTATTATTAATGATCACGTAGGATTTAAATAAGACAAAGATAATAATATGTAAGTCAAATTGATATAAGCAAACCAATCCTTTAAAATGGCATAAAATATTGTTGCGAGCTCCATGTCTAGCATTACTACATTACGAGTATGTATGTATGTGAACACAGTAAACTGAATTATAAGTTTGACACTCAGAGAACCTTCGACTCGGCAAGTTTTACATTACAATGAATTCTAGAGCACACTCCGTTGAAGAACCTGCTCCATAGCAGCTGCCTCGTTCTGAGATTGTGAAGTACTTCATTGCTTATTCGATTTCTACTCGTACATTAATTGGAACATTGAGCTCAAATAACTTGGTTATTTGGAAAAATAATGAGTGATTCGGTAAAATATTCGGTGATCGGAAAATATATATTTATAAGGAGACACGTGACACCAATTGACCCAGAGTAAGCAGATTATGTTATGTCATTATTAATATTAGCTTTTGTGATGATCTATTAGGATTAGATCCCACCTATGTAATTGCGTTTTGGTCAAAATATGACTTTTGAAACAGAATCTTCTATTGACGTCACGGTTCTATCTATTCTAAGGTATCTCAGGCTATATTGACTTGGACTAAAACACTACAATACTGCCGTTCATCTATTATTTATTTTAAGAAACCACTGACAATCATTCAAAATAGTGAGGTCAACTATTTTCAGTAAACTGCATTTAAAAGTTTAAAATTTCATTTTAATTCCGGGTGTTTGATGTTTACCTAATGCTTAATGTTTACTGCCGCACTTGGCGATAATAATTAACATACTTAGTAATTAAACTCGTTCCATGTTCATGTGTTTTATTTAAAGTATCTACTTATTAAGTATTTACCGGCCTTCCTTATTTCCATTTAGACCAATAAAAATACTATTTTTATTTGAGTTAAACCTTCTTGCATTGAGTCTACTATGCATAGAAGATACAAAACAATAATATTATCAAAATGTTGTTTTTGTTCTATGTTGGTAATGGCCTAGTAATGGCAAATATTAAAGTGAACGATAAAACATAATAGCGTTCATGAATAAGGAGATACAACTAAGAACATAAATTAAATATTCAAAATTACACCAAAAACTACACACATACTTTTATTTTTATTTTGTACCTAAATTCCGGATGTACGTTAAATATTAATTCAAGTGGGTTGACTACGAATTTTCTTTTTATTTATTTTTTAAGATTCACCTTCTCCTTTTAAGACCTTCTTAAAATTCAGACAATGTTATTGACTCAGGGATAACGCATACCACGCAATGCGACTAACAACATGACTAGAATGATCAATTAAACACATTAACAAAGCGTGTCAAACACATAATTCGCATAACAAAGCGTGTATCACTGTAACAACACGCTTTCTACCGCACATTTAGTTAAGTACGCGTAACTGTTTATTATGTCATTGAGGATCGTGTGACTTCAATAATCAATAGCACACTAGCGTTTATTGCGACATTTAAACTTTCATCCCTTTCGTTCACCCCGGTAAGAAAGTGTGGGACAAAACCTTACAAAGCTAGGCCAACAAAACAAATATGTAAATTATCAGTGCCTCTCGGCACTTTAGATAACTATCGTGGCTGATCTGATCTGAGCCAAATTTGAGCTTTCTAGGTTTTGTGGAAGTACCAGTTCACTTTTCATAATTCTTATTCTTGGTCTAAATATCAGTAAGTCAATATCGGTATTTAATTTGCTACTCTACAACTTCGGAACGTATAAAACTATTGTATTGAAATACCCTCAAGAGTACTTTTAGCTTATCAAATGACCAGAATTCAGCATTCCACTTTATCCCAGTGCAAGACAGAGGCTTGAATTATACGTCGAAATGGTTCGAGGAAAGATGGTATGGCAGGTTGTCTTGTGCTCGACTTGACGAGGGCATACTCTGTCTCCAAATATGCAAGGGGATCAAAAATCAAAGGGCTCTCCGTGTTGGAGTGACAGCATGAGTTTATAAATGGTAAACGATTGTTTGCATGGCATGATGTTAGATTCACTACTGAAATTACACGGCGCAAGAAGATGCTACAGTTTCATACGTACGTAGAAGATACATACAACCTCATTATTCTGTGTACCTAGATGATTGTGGTCGTGGGTTCAAGCTAAGGCTACGAGCACGTAAGACGCGACTCCTTGGCATGTGGGACGAACTCGTACTTGCATGTTTTTAACATTCGAAAATCGAAATATTCATTAATAAAATACAATTTTCCCCGAAACGGATGAAAGCAAGAACAATATTTTCTCACGTATCCCAAAGGGTTCGGAGGAAATTAGGTCGATCTCTCGCGATTAAGATTCAGGCTGGCTCTGTCTGTCTCTCTGGGGAGCTGTCGTAAGGCTCCTTGCAACGACCAGCGATTCACGATTCCGACATCAATTCGATTTCAACCGACTTCGAAAAAAAGTGCAGGTTCGTCTGTATGTTCTTTTGTCTGTTTGTTACGCGATAACTGCCAATTGTGGGCCGAATTGCATGCGCCATGGTCACGGGACGACATCGTCGCAGAACAAAACCCGAATTTAATTCATAAAAGTAATTATTTAAATTTTACAAAAATAAATCAATAAATACAATTAACAAACGTTAAGGTATTAGGTCTGTCTAATGGATATGTACCAGTCAACTTGTTAGTGCATAAGAAGACCGACAAAGAGTGAGTTTAAAATAAAAGTCATAAATAAGTAGTGAAAGTGGTAACGAGTTACAAGTTAGTTCTTCGAATAGTAAGATAAACTACTGACATTACATTAGTTTACTTTGCAACAATCTGCCAAGCTATAACCATGTATTATGCTGCTAATCAGTCTTATCCAATTAAATATTTTTGAACTTAATCTACTTAAAAGCGAGTCACGTTACATTTAGAAGCATTAAACTTAGCAAGACATTAAAATGATAAATAATCCAGTACGTAGTCAATAAAACTTACACGTGTTGTATAGATTCAGTTCTCGTAAATATTTTATCTGTTTACATAATTATACATCTTAATTTACAGATGCTGCAGATGTTGATATTAATGGTGATTGTTTATAGGCACTTTAAAAGGGAAAAGAAGAACATAATCTACTAAAGCAAATGAGGTACACAAGCACGACAAATATGACAATAAACCATTTAAAAACTTCCTAACGTTCCAAGTTATGATAAAATACAGCATTTTAAAGAAAGTGCAGTTGTTATATTTGCTCGCCAATATATTAATAACTAAATGAGCGGGCAAGATCACTTGATATTACGTTTCACCTCTTCATCTTTAAATTTAAAACCGGCCATGTGCGAATCAGACTCGTACACCGAGAGTTCCGTACAAATATATATCCAGTATATAAAACAGCCGCTCTACCTACCTACCCAACCTCTAACTAAGTAGGTACAACCTGCATCCTGTTGGCAGTGTGGGGTGATTTTTAATTAAAAAAATTAAGATTTTCGAATTTTTTTGGTGGTGATTTTTTTCTACCAAATCTCAAGTTTCTAGAACAACTGGAATTACCCCATTTTTTGTTTTGATTCTCCGGCAATTTGTATGGAAACACCTTTTTTATTAAATGTGTCTTTTGATTGCGTTGGCTTAGAAGTTTGATTACTTCACTTCTTTAAGGAGTAGCAGTTCAGTTTTTGATATTAATTTCAGCGCGCGTTTCTGAAAAAAGGGTATTGATAGACGGACAACAATGTGATCCTATACAAGGATTCCGTTTTTGCAGACCAGCTTAAAAAGTGTGTATCACGCAAGCAATCTAATCAGTTTAAAAGATTATTCCCTTCGCGCCCTGATTCATCTGCACTAGTTACTTAAGGTTTGTCTATCCTAATAAATACGGCAGACACAGTGTGTGATCGATTAGCACACTATGAATAATGCATCACATCGGCTCCGTCTCTCCGTGCCGTACCCCAAATAGTCGGAGTAACAAATCTTTTAAGACATCATGTACCTATACAAAGTTCTGTTTGCAACTAGAGCCAGAACAATTTTCACTGAAAACTTAGATGTAGGGGGAGACTTTTTGTAAATCTGAAGGTCTCGTAAAGTATGAGAACTTGGATTTCGATTCATAGTTGTGTCAAATTCAACTAGGAATAAGTCTGGATGAACAGTTTCAAGTAACTTGTATAGTTAAAATTTCAACAGAAATCTGAATTAGCCAACCAAATTAGTCGATTTTAGCTTTGATGATCGCTGACCATAAATTTATTTTTATTTTTAGAATTAGTTCGCTGAAGTGGCGTTGGGCTGGCCACGTCTGTCACAAGACCGATGAACGCTGGACCAGATGAGTCCTCGATTGGAGACCACGGACGGGAAAACGTAGAGTAGGGCGTCCTGAGGCACGGTGGACGGACGATCTTAAGAGGGTCGCTGGCGGCGGATGGATGCGAGGGCCTGAAGACAGTGTTGTGGCGCGCCATGGAAGATGCCTATGTGCAGCAGAGGACTGCTGTAGGCTGATGACGACGATGAAGACCAAAAATTTAAGATAAGCCACTAGTAACAAACAATACTATTTGAAGAAGAGAGAAAATGTAAAGTTTCGGTAATATTTTCACATTAGATCTTCTAACTGTAAAAGTAATTACTTGATACTTTTGGTGGTTCCTAAGGAACAAAGACACAAATACAACAAAATTTAAAAACAAGAAAAATAAAAGAAAACAAAAAAGCAAACATTAAAATACATACACGATTTTGTGTGTCCCCGCAAAAGTGAAACGGCATACTGAGGGATATTTTTTCGGTGCTTCTAAAATTAGGATCCATTTTATACTAACCAATTTAAATGTATCGTTAATTGAATCTGAATACAGTATGATATACTCGTAATTCTACGCCGCCGATAAATTAGTCGGTGGAGCAAAATCGAGTTTCACTGGAAACTTGCTCAATTGGTGCGAGCGAGGAGTAAAGTTAGTTACTCTAACTGCAAAACCTCGTTGCTAGACGGGCTCTGACACTTCGGGGATTTCACTTATTAGATTTAAGGTGCACACTTTGGCTCAATCGAGTACTTGCCTAAAGCGAACTTGCTTAAATCTGAATCAAATAATAGAGAAAGATTATGGGTGTAGAGCTAGGTGGGTCGAAATCTATGTAGCGGTCATAGACTTAGAACTCCCCGTGCATCTGATCAGAGCAAGTCCAAGTTGTACTTACGCTAATGAGCACAGTTTTGAAGATGATGAAGAAGCTTTAAATTTATAATATTTCTAAGAAAAAGAAAGTCAAGTACTTAATTATTGCCTAAGGTTTTACTTTGATATTAATATCAACTTGATTTGTCTACGCGTACCTAAAAGAAACGATATATAACAGACAACGAACAACGAAGCGACCCTATAAGCATACCTTTCTTCATTTTTTATGGTATGAAACCCTAATAATATGTCGACGTCTACTGTGAAACTGTTTTTACGGTCTAAAATTATGAAATTACTAGCTGGTGACCGCGGCTTCGCCCCCAGTGCAGTTTCTTTTTTAATTTTCTAAATCTTCTTTTAATAACAACCTTCTCCTGACAATAAAAAACACAACAAAAAAAGAATTAACGAAATCGGTCCAGCCGTTCACGCGCGATGCTGTGACCAAGGGAAATAGGGCTTCATTTTTATATATTAAAGAAGATTAGAGGCCAATAATAGTATTAAAAGTAGTAAAGGAGGTAAATGAGTTCATTACCCTTCACTAAATTGCGCTAAAATTAGCATGGTACAATAACCACTTAGATAAGATAAAATGAGGGTGCACTTTAAATAATAAACGCCGTCGTAAGTTTTACTACGGAAACATGTCTAGTTTACTTCAGATGTTTTGTTTAGAAGTTGAATGTTTTAATTTCAAACAATTGCCTTCCTATATACAATGGATAAAGTCCCAAAGTGTCCAAATATGTTTTGAAACTCTGAACACTTCTTTCCATTTCTAAATGAGTAATATTTTCCGTTAGCTCTTTATGAGAGACAATAGTAGTTGTTCTATTGAGACAATTGGTATGGATTAAAATTGAAGAATGGTTTAATTTTTCAGAGTTTTTAGAATAAACGGGTCGTTGTTTGCTCAATATTTGACGCTGATTTAAAAAAATTGGCCAAGTTTTTAATGAGAAAATCACACTACCTATGTTAATTTCACGGTTTAACACCTGAATAAAATTCAGCAACAATCAGATATAGTCTGAAAAATAACTTAAAATAGAAAGATAACTGATTCCAGTTTGCGAGTGATTAAAACCAAGTTCTAGTATTTCAAATATTTATATTGTTTGACTTTAATTCAGATCACAAAAATCCATAAACCATATCCTATGATTTTTCAGCCATGGGCCATGAGGTACATAATTATGTATGATGAAAACGTTTTAGATACCAGAGTGGACCTTTTCACTGCATACAACATGTGGACATTCTGTGCATATGCCTATTAAATCATCGTGAAATTGAATGTATATTTATATATATATTTTTATTTGACTGGATGGAAAACGAGCAAGTGGGTCTCCTGATGGTAAGAGATCACCACCGCCCAAAACATCCGAACACCAGGAGTTATGCAGATGCCGTTGCCAACCTAGAGGCCCTAAGATGGGATTACCTCAATACCTTGCACAAGGTCCTACCACCTGCTGAATGTGAAATGGTTTCACCCTAGAAAGCCAGTTTCCTCGGCTGTACGCCTTCTTCTAGGTTTTTTATTTTCTTATTTCTCTGCATACAGAGTTGCAGCAATTCGTACTCTTCGTCTCATAAAATAACACTAAAGGATTTCAGTATAGTTACCTATACGTACTTTCTTTATGGAGTTTTATTCGAACAAGGGCCTTAATCGATTTCTCGTTCATACAAGTACAGGTATGGAAATTACTAATCAGTTTAACTCACTTATGTGCCTCCGAGCCTCCGAGCTATTAAATAACGAAGGATATAATTTCACCTGTAATGTAATTAACCCAATTATATTCAGTAATGACCCTTAAAATGTATTTAACTGCCTCTTTAGAAGACTGATACAGCATTTCATTTAAGAGTCCAAAACCTTGTTATTAAAACTGCTACCCAAAACTTAATTAGGTAGGTAAGTACTTACGTGTTTTCAAAATTTTAACTGGTTATTTTACCCGACTGGCCGAAGGAGGGTTATGTTTTTCGAGCGTATGTATAATATGTATGTATGTGGGTTATATGTATGCCCATTTCTTTGGTCCTCGCTGCAGCCTAAACGGCTGCATGGAGTTAACATACGAGGTATCATTGGGATTGCCATAACTGTTGGAGTGACATAGCATAGGTAGGGTAGGGTATATAATTTTTCAATATGGCGTCTGCGAAAAAAAATATGATTAGACTAGCTTTGCTCGCGGCTCCGCCCGCGTGGTATTCGGTTATCGCGCGCTGTTCCCTCGGGAACTGTGCATTTTTCCGGGATAAAAGTAGCCTATGTCACTCTCGGGCCCATAAACCATCTCTATGCCAAAAATCACGTCGATCCGTCGCTCCGACCAAACACACAAACACACTTTCGTATTTATAATATTAGTATGGATTATATTAGATTTGATTAATTAATTATTTTTTGTTGGAATAAATAAAAAAAAAAAAAAAGTTACGAGAATTTACACTGAAATGGTCAAGAATACACAAAAGATTAAATTGGAAAAGAATTAAATGTCACAAAATGTTAAAATTGAATAAAATAATCAAAAATCAATAAATCAATTAAAATTCGAAACGGTTCTCCACTCGGGATCGTCATAGTTGTGTGCATAAAAAATAAAAATAAAATTACAATAATAATGTCACTACCAAGGGATCGTCCAATTAAAACTTATAAAAAAAAAACAATAAAACTGGCTAGTAAAAACTGAAAATAAGAATCAATATGGCGTAGGAATAAGAAAAAATATTTTGTATTGTAACAATATGGGTATCAAATGAAAGCTACTATTTAACTAATTTAAAGTGCAACAGTCGGGACCCATTCAAATCGTGACCAGTTCAAAAGTTCTTGGTAATGGGCCCGACTCTTGAACTTTAAATTAGTTACTTGACAGAGTTCTAGACCACTAGACTTAATTTCTTCCTTTTAGTTTTTAAGGCAGTCGGGTTTTAGATTTTTTTATTTGGTCACTATTAAGGAAGAATTACTACAGTACTGTAATTTATTTGAACCTACGTACAATTTGTACGTTGTAGCAAAAATATTTTAGAAAAAAGTTTTGTAAATTTTAGAAAGACTAACTGAAGGCCTATTTTTGTGTGTGTGTGTGTGTGAGAGACGGAGAAAAAAGGCGTGATCTGCTGGATGCCGACACGCAATGGGCTGACGAAGAAGAAAAATTGTCATGAATATAATATGCCAATAAAAAACATAAATTGTAAAAAAAAATAAGTCTCGCAACTCAGTTCTTTTACCGTTAAAAGTTGTGAGAACCATGTAATACCAAGTTATTTATTACGTAATTAGCTAACCTGACAACATCTCATAGCCATACCAATATAAAAAAAATCTTTTATGTTTTAAATAAATAGATTGGCTTGGCATCGCATGAAAACACTCTTCTTTACCGTGGTACCATCAGATAGTACCACTGATGGTACCACAGAATACACAATGTATCTCACAAATACATGTTAAATTAGATTGTTTAGTGCGATTGCCAAGTCTATCTATTTAGGTATTTAAAATTTGTTAATTTACATGGAAGGTTAATAAAATCTCGAAATAT